>NW_025767093.1:0-232500 GCF_003918875.1 Haliotis rubra
TCTTTTTTGTTGAGTCAATATTGCAACGTCATGGTTAAGAATAACGACAGCCGAAGTGAACAATGTTCTAAGTGCGTTTATTTGGTGGGGGTAAAGGCAGGCCGCGTGTTATTCAAGACCACCGACAGATTCTGCATACGTTGGTAGAGGATGCCTCGTCACTTTGTTTATTCTGATTGACACGGTTGTGCACATATATTAAAAGCTCTTAACACAATTGACATTTTAAAGTCCAGACTTGAAACATATTACTTATAATCTCGGCTGTAAATATTATCGTAAAATTATCTGTACATTCCCAGGAATAGGCGCACTATAAATATGCATTTATTATTATTATGCTCTGATAATCTAGCGTTCCACATCACCGCACTTGCACCCCAGCTAAGGTGCTCACTCACCCTAATATTTTGCTCTAGGTTTTCTTCCACGATTACACGGTTTCCTTTGGAAAAATAAATCTATGAAGGCTCCGGGTTAGAATATTGAACTCAATAACCCATGCTTGTCGTGGCAGAGGCCACTAACGTGATCAAGTCAGGCTCGCTGACTTGGCTGACACATGTCATCGGCCCCAAATGCGCAAAATCACGCTCACGCTGCTGATCATTGGATTGTCTGGTCCAGACTCGACATTTCACAGACCGTCGCCAGCTACAGCTGGACCATTGCCGAGCGCGCATGCAAATTCCAAACTCACCACCACCAGTTGGTTCGTACCTACTTCCATCATTTGCCAGACTATGCAAAGGAGATAACTCGTGCCTCGCATCTCTATCTCGCAACGAAAGAAATCTCGATTCCAAGTTGGATCAGCCCCGTTCCTCAAAAGCGATCGTAACCGAAGATGATCGTGTAACTCCCCATACTTCTAACATAGACCCTTACGACAGTCAGCGCTACGATCGCTTTGAGAAACAGCATGGCCACGATCAGCCCGATCGGGTAGAAGGGAACCAGGTGCAACTTTAGCCAAGACGATTGCAAAATTGGCGCAACTCTGCTAAGATTGATCTTAGGCAAGATTGGATAGGGTGAACGCAAACCCGGGCTACTTTTAAGAGCAGAATTTGCAATAATCGTTCTGGGACATCAGTTAAAACAAAATATAACCGCCAAACGGTACATTTAGCGACTTGACCCGTTCAAGCAAAAAATTGTGGTGTTATTTTGAACTTTACATCAGTAGTTCGCACACTTCGCTTTGAAATTGAAATTTTGAATTATCTTCCGTTCTTTGTTATTGGGTCATAGGAGCATTGAGATTTTGCTGAATATCTACACTCGATGGCATCTAGGGACCTTTCTCATGATTCTGTCCACTGGTGCTCTTTTGTAGGCTGGCAGCTGTAAATACGGCGGAATAATACAATAATAATAATAATAATATGTAAACATTAACGATACACAGGGTCTCCTGCCTAGTGGCAAGGGAGTTCTAAATATCTTTTAAATGGGACATGGCATATTCAACTTTCTTTTAATATCTGTACAACGTCATATTAGCCTTTTCAATCTACTAACTGTTATAGTTAGTGTTTTTAGCCCAAATAAGGATAGGTGTTAACACAATACCCTTCCAGATTTCTAGATAATAAAACCATACAATTTCAATTTAAAACAACATCAATAGTGAACCGGCTAACAAATTCAGGAGCACTAAAAATTCAATAAAATCACTGATTATAAATATATTTGTGGTAATAAGTCTCCGCGCATAATAGCAACGCAAAAGACTCCATGCATTGAAGCATTTAATCAAACGTGTTAACTGCTGGTAATTGTTGATATCAGCCTATATGATTATTAACATGTAATCAGATCTTATATTCTAATATCAAATTAGGGTTATCATGCTAAAAATAATCAATATATACTTCGAAGAAACGCATCATGAAATAGTAATTTATAGCAATGATTGAAAACGTGATTCATTTGGCTACAAAGGTTTTGCTCTGTTTATGAGTCCTATGGTGTTTGGTGGTTGAAACATCAATAACGCACCATCTGTAAAATTCGTATTTAACAGCATGGTTTTCGGCGTGTAGTGTCATAGAATACAATTAATACATGCAATGAATGTGAAAGTTGGGGATCAGATAGTCTCAATGATTGGTATAAAGGTTGATCGTTGCCTGTCACGTCTAAGTGAAGTCAACCGTCTATCGCCATTGGCTTGCTTGAAGCTGGCGTCTTCAATCGTGCAGTTGCTGCCCGACGCAATGTTCACCAAAGCACCATTTCACGGCTCTGGGAGATATCGCCGGCAGAATGCGGTAGCAGATGCCCCTCGTATGGGCGACTTCGAGCGACCACTGCATGCAGGATCGCTACATCTGCGCACATCACCTTCGTCATCAAAACAGCTACGGCGACCGCACCGTCTAACAAATACCCGACGGAGTGCGCTTTCTGCACAGACCGTCATGGAACAGGCTGAGAGGCTGATTTACGTGCCAGAAGACCCACTCTTGGCCCTCTGTGCCGAATAAACAAACATCGTCGACATCGTGAGTTCAATGGCGCATCAACGTCTGTACCTTCGGCCACCGAACCGGCGCAGAATCTGGTCTGTGACAATCACGATTTCTTGGAAACGACGATGGAAGAATGCGGGTGTACAAGACGGTAAACGTTTCTCGCCCATGGTCATGTCCCCAGGTGACAGATTCGGCCCACGATCACCGATCCCAAACCCTTCGAACATCTGCGGGATGCCCATCGCGACGGCATGACGCCGCAACCCCTCGGTAGCCCCAGACATCGACCCCAGCAACCGCACACAGGCACCGCAGGCAAGAGTGGGGTCAGCGATCAAGCATCACGAGACCCGAGATCCCATTCGTCTGATGCCGCATGAAGCTGTGCAATTCTGGATGCCCACGGTGGTCACATCGAGGTATTGACTTCGCGCCACCACATCGCCTTCATGTGACACTCAAACCGACTTTCCTCGAGTTAGTGCCAAAGACGGATAAGCTTGTATTCCCAGTGAGTACTTTGCCATATTTCATTCACTATATAAAGCCTATTAAGATATTTCTAGTGGCCAAACATAAAAGCAATAGTTGAAATTCTATATGTTTTCTTTTTGGGAGAGTATACATGTATACCACCGTATACACTGTTACTGGCTTTCAAGCCATAAAACTGCTGTAGTACCAGGACAAGTTTCAGTGGTAAAAGCTCAACACGCAATGTACATCTGTAGGTATTAAATGTTAATCTTCAACATATGTACTTTTTAAGTCAATGTATGTAATTTATAGCATACCGATCATACTGTGTACTTTTATATATTCATTTTAGTAAAATAGTGGGTCAAATTCATTGTATTCAGTGTACTAGGTGTGTTTTCACGAAGGAAGAACATGTTGTTTTACAAAACCGATTCAGACAACATTCTTCGAAAAAAAGTGTGTGTACATGGATGGATCTTAATTTTATTACAAATAATATGCACCAAAGTAACTCAAGATATGAATATATTTTTCTGTATTATGTTACTGAGAGCCGATAATTCCACAACCGCAGTTAAAAACAATGGTTTGAACTCATCAATTATTTCCTCATAATACATACTTCCAGTGAAAATAAATGGCTTTCTTCAGTGCGGGAAGGCAAGGCAGACCCTGGGAACCAGGCTGATTGCTTTCACTTCCGAGTCATTGCCTATCCACGGAAACTGTCAATGCTTATCGAAGAGAGGCCAAACAGTGATCTCGAACCCTGTGGCTATAATACACACCATAGTCATTTGACAGGCGATTAATGTGACAACGCGTATTACCTCCCACCGTCGGGTTGTCGCATTTCATGCTGCAACGCGTTTTGTCAGTCACTTATGGTTTTATAAACCACATCACAAGCATGATTACTGATGCCTGGATTGGATTGACTGGGATTGACTGACTGAGAGGAGTGAGTGAGTGGAGGAGAAGTGGGAGGAGCGGAGCGTGAGCGGAGCAGAGTGGAATGAGTGAGCGAGTGAGCTGGGGAGCGGAGTGAGTGGGCGAGAGTGAGCGAGGAGTGAACGAGGAGCGACTGAGCGGGACAGCGGGCGGGTGGGATGGAGGAGCGAACGAGTGAGTGAGAGCATGAGTCAGTGAGCCGGCGGACGATGATGACGCAGCCGAGCGGACATGGTTTTAAACGCTTCTGTCTGCTCCATTATTTATACCTTGAACCATTTTACACATTACGCTCTTGTTCATTTACTATTTATTTATTCTATTTTATTTTATTTGTTTGTTTGCTTTTTATTTTGCCTACCATGACATACATACATACATGTTTATTTTACATCTATTTTATTTTATTTGTATTTATTTATTTCATGCTTATTTGGTTTATTTATTCTTATTTTATTTTACCTGTCTGTTTTATGGCCTATTTCGCTAACCCGCCGGCACGCAACCCCGCCGCTTATCCGCTCTTTAAAATCAACATTTGTATGCCTGCCGCAGAAATAACAATGCCCAAATTCGAATCAAAACCGTATTTGAGGTGCTGGATGGTTAAGGATATTACCATCTCATTCTACCTGGTATCCATCCACGTTGGCCGAACAAGTTCATGAGCGTCGACAGACGAATCTTCTGAGGAGCCAATAATCAGGAACATAGTGAACCATTCGTGGACATCACTTTGATGTTTCTGCCGATGTGGCCTGAATTTTAAGAATATTAGTATAAGAGTTTTTCACAATCTGTGAGCTCTATGTGGGTGAAAAGTCCAAAGTGATGAGTGTGTATGGTACCGGGATTAGAACCTATGATCAGGCTTTCGGTGTGACCAAGAGACAACTTGCACAGCAATTGGGTTCCGCCTTGAATGACAGAGCCACTGTGCTTTGAGATTACAATGAATAGTAGCGCTATTAATTTGTCTTATATAAAACACACTTGATTGGCCAAATACATTTACAATATATACAATAATTTTCAGCAACAATGAAAGATTTCCATTAAGTTCAAGAAAAGCCCCATTATCATTACGCGTACCACTTCATTGTAAAGCATTGAGGTAACAAAAGACCACTGAAGTGTGAAATAGAGAATGATAGTGCGTATGCGTAGACTATTGATCTTCTACGCATAAAGTAACCGGTAATAGATGCGAATGCGACATATAATATGTCGCATTGTCGCCCGTCGTTTTTAGTGAATTTTTAGGCTTCTTTTACACATCTTATTAGGGCAACGCGACATATTTGACCCTTTTGGTTTATTTTGCCTGTTTTTGCACATCGCGACAATGCGACATAGCAATGTCCCTTTAGGATTCCAGAAATTATACTGTATAAGTCTGACTGACTGAGTTTAGTTTAATGCTTTTAGCAATATTCCAGCAATACGGCGGGGACACCAGAAATGGCTTAACACATTGTGCCCATACTGTATGTATAAACTATGTGGAGCTGGATTGTCGCATCACACCAAGACCATGTAGCTCCGGCCAGGGGTCCTGGGTGCTGCTATCTGCGCTAACGGCGTCAACTCTTGTATGGCACGGTCAACCATGTGGAGCCGATCGTCGCATCACACCAAGACCTCGATACAGCCCGGCCAGAGGGTCCTGAGGGCGCCGCTATTCAGGCGTTAATGGGGTGTCAACTCTGTATGGCACGACGTTCATGTGGAGCCGATTGTCGATCATCACCAAGACCATACAGTTCGGCCAGAGGGTCCTTGAGGGTGCTGCCATTCGCGTTAATGCGTCAACTCTTGTATGGCAGTACGACAACCATGTGGGAGCCGGATTGTCAGACACACCAAGACCATACAGTTCCGGCCAGGGGGTCCTGAGGGTGCTGTTATCTGCGTTACCGGGGTGTCAACTTCTGTATGGTACTTATCAACCATGTGGAGCTGATTGTCAGATCAACACCAAGACCATACAGTTCGGGCCAGAGGGTCCTGGAGGGTGCCGCTGCCCTCACACCTCGGGTCAGCCCAACCCATCATCACGCGACCACACGATTCGTTTGCATCTCCAGAGGCGATCAACAAATCAACCGTCTCACCCTACCAACCCTAAAAGCCTCAAAAATGTCCTAATCGTTAAGACCGTTTCTGGAACACCCTTCCAGCGAGCGCTGCTTCAGTCTAGGGGCCGCCGCTGATAATGTAAAACTCACGGCACCAGTAAAATGTTTTACTGGAGAGATACGTAACCATCAAAGCGACAGCGCACTAATTTCGCAAAAGTTACGGTCGTAGCGTCGGCAAAAGGTGCTCGGAGTGAAATCTAAGTGTCAGACGGGTGGAATTTTTGCATATTTTACAAGCCGTCAGAAACAAACCCATCCTCCCCGAACACTCTGGTCACCGGCCATTGACACGCATGGCCCGACGAGCCAAACCACACACCGTTTTAACCATAATTGGCAGAAATACCGCCTTATGACCAAAATGTTAACGTACCACCACCCCGCAACACCACCCGTAGCAGCCAGAAAGTCATCTTGAGGCGCTTGACCACGGTAACAGTTTTCTGATGCGGCGCCATTGTCGCCCTTAGTCGACCAAAACGAAAACAAGTCACTCCTAATTCCACCATGCCGCATGTGAAAAATAACAACAAACGAACAAAAAGCCACAAAAAGAAAACTACCACCAAAAAAGTGCTGAAACAAACACTGCTAAAGAAACAGCCATTGAGTTTAGTAAAACAACAGTCAGAACATGTCTTCTGTTTCTAGTTCGTTTAGTAGAGTTTAGTAAAACAACTTCAGTTCGTTTCTAGAGCCTAGTAAAACAACACGTAGCCCATCTTCAGTTCAAGTTTTCTAGTGTTTAGTAAAACAACATCAGAACATCTCTCTCAGTTCATGTTTCTAGAGCCTAGTAAAACAACTATCAGAACATCTCTCAGTTCAGTTTTCTAGGGTTTAAAACAACGTTTCAGAACATGTCTTTCTAGGGTCAGTAAAAACAGCCTCAGAACATCTCTCAGTAAACAACATAGAGTTCAGTAAACAACAGCTTATTTAGTAAAACAACATCAGAACCTCTCAGTCTCGTTCTAGGAGTCTAGAAAACAACATAAGAACATTTCAGTTCAGTTTTAGCTTTAGTAAACAACATCAGGAACATCTTCTTAAGTCTGCCTAGAGTTTAAGTAAAACAACATCAGAACATCTTCAGTTCAAGTTTTCTGAAAGCTTAGTTAAACAACATCAGAATATCTTCAGTTCACTTTCTAGAAAGTTTAGAAAACAACATCAGAACATCTCTCAGTTTGCTTTCTAGAAAGCTAGTGTGTCAGTCATCAGAACATCTTCAGTCTGTTTTCTGTGAAAGTTTAGTAAAACAACATCAGAACATCTTCTCGTCTGTTTTCTAGAGTTTAAGTAAAACAACATCAGCTCACTTCAAAGTTCAAGCTTCTAAGTTTGGGTAAAACAACACTCAGAATATCTCTCAATTGTTTTCTAGAGTTTAGTAAAACAACATCGGAACATGTCTTCAGTCTGTTTTGTAGGGTATCTGAAGTGTGTACAGCACCACCGACATTAAGCGTCACTTCGAATTTTACCCGACCCAGCTGGGATAGCTAAGAACGCTATGAAAAGCTTGCACGAAAGTGTCTTGCTTGCATAAACTTGGCTAAGGGAAATGGATTAATCGTTTCTAACCATGTACCATCAACCTGTTCCCAAGAATTCCACTCAAATAAACGTAGGGCCTAAAATATCCCCTCACGTATTTCAAATAGTACATATGTTGCAATAACTTTAAAAGCCAATCACCTGGGTATCCCTCGCCATGCCATTACCGACCCACCTGATGACCGTCATTCCTATTAATCTAATCAGCCCCGTTCAGTCCAAACATAGCCTGACACCATTGCGCAACAGCCCAAGAACGCCGCAACACCCCAGTGGGTACAGGACCACAACCATTGTTCATCCCTTCAATCCGGCCGTCCGTCACCTGAGCACCCCCGCGCCAGTAATTGTCGCAAGTTGCAGAGTGTGTGGTTGTTGGCTCAGGAGAACATGCCTACTGTAACCCCAGACATCGTTATCTGTCTCTGGGCTGACCCGCAAGCCGGACTTCATAGTCCACACATTTGATGCCTTCACACCTTCGCCTCAACACATTTATGACAGCTCGCCAGCCGCCCACATGCCGTGCCATGCCACCGCCCACGCCAAGACCAACGCCAACATATTAGTATGTTGTCTTAAAACCCACATGCAGCCGACCCATTTTAAGGTGCAGTCGACAAAACGGGCCGACACACTTTCGCCACGATGAGAAGCAGAGCTTAAAAAAGATGCATGTCATAGTATCGTGAATGCATCCTATAGACAACCGACCCGGCACAATGTAATCAAACGAACACGCCACGTGTGTCTCCCTTGGTGTCCCCGTACTCAGCCCCAGTGTCTCCATGCGTCCTGGGCTGCCCTGCATGTTTCAAATGCCTGCATGTCTCCGTGTGTCCGGTGTGTCTCCGTGTGTCTTGTGTCTCTGTGTGTTTCCGTGTACACTCTGTGTCTAAGGTGTGTCCCCTGTGTGTGGCTCCTTGTATCTGTTTGTTTCCGTGGCTCATGTGTCTCCATAGGCTCCCTGTGTGTCTCCGTGTTTTCCTGTGTGTCTCTGTGTCTCCGTCTGTCTCTGTGCGCTCCTATACTTGCTGTGTCTCCGTGTCTACATGTGTGTCCCTTGCATAGTCTCCGTGTGCTCCATGTGCTGTCTCTGTATTTCCGTGGTGGCTCCTGTGTGTCTATGGGTAACTCTCCTGTGTCTTCATCTTGTTTGTTCCCTGCGTGGCTCATGTGTCTGCGTGTGTCTCTGTCTGTCTCTGTGTGTCTCCGTGTGTGTCTCTGTGTGTCTCCGTGAGTTTTTGTGTGACCTCTGTGTGTGTCCGTGTGGCTCGGTGTTAGTTTGTCTCTGTGTGTCTTTGTGTGTCTCCGTGTGTCTCTGTGTGTATCCGTGTGTCTTCAGGTGTATACCTTGCCCTCAGGTGTCTCCCTGTGTCTCTGTTCGTCTCCTGTGTTCCTCTGTGTGTCTCCTCAGGTTCTCTGTGAGCTTGTGTCTCCCCTGTGTCATCTTTGGACATGGGTAACACTGACCTAAACATAATCAAACTGCACACGTTAAGGTGTGTGTTCCGTGTCTCTGTGTGTGCTCCGTCTGTCTAAATGTGTCTTTTGTTTCTCCGTGTGTCACCGTGTGTCTCCTGCTTGTCTCTTGTGTAAGCCTGTGTGTTCCCTTGTTTGTCTCTGCTTGTTTCCGTGTGTCCGTGTACTTCTTCTGTAGGTGTTCTCCCTAGGTTCTGTTGTTCTGTCTCTGTGTTCTGTTGTGGGGTTCTCCCAGTGTTCCCCTGTGAATTCCTTGTGTGTCTGCTGTGTTCTATGTATCTGTATCTGTGTGTTCTCAAATAGGGTCTTTTGGACATTTCGGGTCACACTGGACTCTGGAAATGATAATCAAACGTGTACACGTTACGTGTGTTCCCTGTGTGTCTTTGTGTGTTCTGTCTGCTCCAGCTGTGTCTTTTGTTTCTCGTGTGTCACCGTGTGTCTCCTCCGTTTGTCTCTGTGCGTCCCCGTCTCGCCTGTCTCCTGCTTTGCCTCGCAGTCCGTGTGCCCATGTGCGTGCCCCGTGTCCTGTGTGCTCTGTAAGTCTCTGTCCTCAGTCCCCGTGCGCCCTCGTGGCAAGTGTTTCCTTTTAAAAAGACCCCTGTGTGTCCGCAAGTGTCCGCATTCCCAGCCCATGTGCGTCCTCGCGTCCTCTGCTCTGTATCTGCTTGCCTGGCCCAGTGTGTCCCCAGCCCGTGTGTCCTCTGGGTGCAGCCCCCGTGCCCTCCCCGTGTCCCCCAAGTGTTTCTTTGTGACCATGTGTGCGTCCACCAAAGTGTCCACGTGCCCCGTGTCCCTCGGTGCAACTCAGCCTTCCAAAACCTCAGGCCCGTGCTCAGTGGGTCCCCGTGGTCCCGTGTCCAAGTGTCCTCCAAGTGCTCCTCCGCAACCTCAAAGTGTCCACGTGTGTCTCTGCATGCTCGTGTCCCCAGCCCCAGTGTGTCTCAGTGTCCTGTGTGTCCTTGTTCAAAAGTGTCCAGCGTGTCCTGTGCGCCCTGCCCTTCTGTGTGTTTCTGTGTCTCTTGTGTCTCCCCTGTGTCTCTGTGTGTGTCTCCTGTGTCTCCTGTGTTTTTGTGTGACTCCGTCTCTGTGTTTCTTTGTTCCCCCAGGCTGTGTATTCCTGTGTCCCTCTGTGTGTCCGTGGCTCCTTCCCACCAGTCTCCTGTGTTTCTGTGTAAGCACTTGTTTTTCCTTCTGTGTCTCGGGTTTCTGTGTCTCCGTGGCTCCTGTGGGTAGGTCTGTGTGTCTCACTGTGTCTCCGTGTGTCTCTGTGTCTCTGCTCAGCCTCTTGTGTCGATGTGTGTCTCCATGTTTCTCTCAGGTGTATCTGTGTGACTCCTGTGTGTCTCTGTGTGTCTCCCCTCAGTCTCTGTTCGTCTCCCCCAGGCTCCATGTGTAGGTGTCTCCCTGTGCTCCCCGTGAGTCTCTGTGTGTTCATCCGTAGTCTCCCCAGGCTCCCTAGTCATCTTGACATCTGCAGACACTGACCTGGTGCAATGATGTCATCAAACATCGTTACTGTGTAATTCTTGTGTAACTTCCGTCTTGTCTATGTGTGTCTGTAGGTTCTCTTTTGTTTCTCTCCTGTGTCTCTGAGGTTCTGTAGGTTCTCCGTAGACCTGTGTGTCTCTGTGTGTCTCCATGTGTCTCCTGTGTCTCCATGTGTCTCCGTGTGTGACCTCCAGTGTGTTCCTCGTGTGTCTCCACATGTGTGTGTGTCAGTAGCTCCGTGTGTGACATCGTGTGTGTCTCCGTGTGTGTTTCTTAGGTGTTCTTTAGTCACTTTGTGTTCCTGTGTTCCTTTTGTGTTCCCCTGTGCCTCCTTGTATATCATCAGTGTGTTCTTTCGTGTGTCTCTGTGTGTTCTTTTGTGTGTTCTGCTTTCTACCTGTAGTTCTGTGTGTGTCTCTTGCGTGTCTCCTGTGGTGGGCTTTTGTTTGCTCTCTGTGTGCTCCTCGTACCCGTGTGTTTCTCCTTCTGCACCCCCGTGTGTGCTCCGCGTGTCTCCGTGCGCCAGCGTGTATGTCCATGTTCTGTGTGACTCCGTGTTTCTCTGTGTGTCTCCTCGTGGCACCCGTGTGCCCGTGGCTCCGGGAGGCAGGTGTGGGATGCTGCCAATAGGAGTGGCTGACAGTGCTAATCCAGCTGCTACCATGCCTATTCACCCGGCACCTGCGTCTCGCCCGTGCTCCTTGCGGCCCGTGTGTGTCTCCGGGTGTAATTCGTGTGTCCCAAGTGCCCTGTGCTCCCAAGTGCCTCGTGTGCTTCTGTGTCTCAGTGTCCTGTGTGTCTCTGTGTGACCCATTTGTCTTCGTGTCTTTCGTGTCTCTGTGTGTCTCTTTGGTGTCTCATGTGTGTGTCTCAGTTCCCGCGTCCCCGTGCGTCTGCTCTGGTGTCTCCCGCCCCCTGCACCGTGCATATCCGCGTCCAAGTGTCCGTGTGTTTCTTGTGTTCAAAAAGCATGTCCTCGTGTGTCCCGTGTCTCGGGTGTGTTCCAGTTCCCACAAAGTGTGTGCTCCGTGTCTCTGTGTGTTCCTTCCTGTGTAGTTCCTTCCGTGTGTTCCTGTGTCTCCAGGTTCTATGTGTCAGCTGGCCGTGTGTCGCTGTGTGCTCCCTGTGTGTTCAGGTTCTGCAGGTGTCCCCGTGGCTTCTGTGTGTCACAGTGTCTCCGTATGTTCCTGTGTCTGGTGTGTCTCCGTGTGTGGCTCCCTGTGTCACTGTGCTCCCCGTGTCTCTGTGTGTCTCCGCTTGTCACCGCATGTGGGAGGGTAGCAGGAAGCCAGGTGGGGTGGGAGGTGCAGGGTATGGGTGCTGTGGTGATAGCTTGATAAAGTAATCCCTATAGCACGACCGAAGGCTCGATTCGATTCGGGTACTCACAGGCTAAAGTCCCGTTTGTCCCAATTCTACAGGTATAACTGACAAGTAACTGAAACGACGTGAAAGCAAGCTTTAATGTTGTTTGTTGCTTCACTGGGCAAATTCATAAGCAGGTAGTTTGTACTGACGGAGCGGGGAAACACATGAAACTGGAAATACGATGACCGGAAACTGAGTCTCCGAGCTAGACCAGATCCTGTTGCAATATAATGATAGTAATTAGACAATTTGAAATGTTTTGCAGGAGCTGTGGCCAGTATGATTGAAGTAATGATTGGGTCACTGCTCATTTCGTAAGTGCACAGAGTAAATACATCATTTCTTCACCCTTTGTATTGAATAATAATGTTTGTTCATATATAAGTGTACAGGGCACAATCCACACCATTTCTATATGCTTACCTTTTGTATTAAAACAACAAGCTTGTTCATATATAGTGCACAGGGTACAACTCATATATAAGGGTACAGGGTACAACCCATATATATACTGTGGCAGTACAACTACACCATTTATGTTTGCCCTTGTATTGGACACAATAAGCTTGTTCATATATATGTACAAGGCAACCACATTTCTATGTTTACCCTCTAGTATCAATAATGTTTGTTCATATAAGGCACAAGGTACAACTTTTCGTCATTTCTATGTTTACCCTTAATAATTATGTTTGTTCATATAAGTGTACAAGGTACAATCAGTATTTCTATGTTTAATTCTGGCATTGGACACAATGTTTGTTCATATATAAGTGCACAAGGTACAACCAAACCATTTCATGCTCAACCTTGCATTGACAATGCCTGTTCATACATAAGCAACAGGGCACAACCAATCACTTGCTTCACCTTGCATTGAATAATGTTTGTTCATACATAAGCAACAACAACCACATTTCATGCTTCAATCCCTTAAAATGCCTGTCCATTTACATATATACAACCACACCATTTCCCCATACGCTCACCTCGCACATCAACAATGTCTGTCCATACAAAGCCACAACCAATAACCATTTCATAAGCCAATCTCACGTATCATCAACATTCATATAAGCACAGGGCACAACCACATCATTTCATGTCTTCACCCCATTGACAATGCCTGTCTCATATAAGCAACAACAACCACATTTCCTTAAACTTGCATTGCATCAATAACAGTTTGGTTCATACATAAGCACCAACAACCACACCATTTCTATGCTCACCCTTGTATTGAACAATAACATAAAACGAACAACAACACGTCTGCAAACACTGCCTCAGTCCCGCATATTGATGGGCAGAATAACACACCATAGCCGATACTTGGCTATTCCTCAAAGCTGCTCACCATCTACCACCACCGACAGAGATATTATGAAAACCGCCCAGCCAAAAGCACGCAAATAACAATGCTCTTGTTGATCTTTGTTTCAGTTTCCGTGCCCAGTGAGGGGCATATGGGACAAAACTGACCAACTATGTTCAATATCTCTGTAGACTTCACCCTGGCAGAAACCTTCAATCGTGTGACAGCATACAAGTAAGCGAAGGATGTGGCTGGTCGGTATGGTGACTTCTAGATCAACATTGTAGCCAGAACTGCATCAACACCACGTGCAATCAACCAAACGGGGATGTACTCGGTGTACAGACGATGGTACTTTCTAACATAACAACATAACACATATACAGGTGTAGAAACACATTCTGGAAAGTATTTCAATCACATCTGCCTATCTCAGACTGAAGTAACATATCAGTGCAGATATGGATATGGTGGCTAGCTACATGGCCGTTACGTAAAACAATTAAATTTTCAGTACGCTATTACAACAAGCATTGCGTCTCACAATGTATCGCACAGATGTGTTCACCGTCTGATAGGTGGCTTTCTATTACCCTTCTTTTCATCCTTCAGCTTTATACCTCAGACTAATTTAATACGTCAGTATAGATACTTTGGATAGGAAAGAATGCTACTTATCTACATTATTGGGTATTTGGTTATTTCCAAAATGCACAAACAAGCTTCATAACCGACTCGTGTTGGAAAGTGGTAACTGGAGTTTACGTAGCGTTGATCGATAGTATATTATAGATGTCTGTCTTGTACAACAAGTCCTTTAGTCTAACCACCACCCTCCACTCTAACCTATGGTAGCATTGTCCTCCCGAACGTCAATTGGTTTGTGTTTATTTCCACAGTCAATGGTTTCTAGTGTAAGTGAGTAGACAAAACTGGGACCAACTATGTTCACATCTCTGTAGACTTTCACCCTGGTAGAAAACCTTTCCACCGTGTGACAGATATTGAAGTGTTTAGTTGATGTGTTGTCGTTATGGTGGCTACTCAGATCAACTTCTTGTAGCCAGAACTGCATCAACACTACGTGCACCAACCTAACGTAGGATAAAATTTCGGGTGTACAGACGGGTGTTGGTATTTTGTAACAAAACGACAGGCGCCAATATATACAGGTGGCGACATCTTTTTCCTGTAATATCTATATTTAAGACCGACCGAATGAACATATAACAGCACAGACACATTTCGATACGAACAAAGGCGAAAACGACAACAGAATCTGCTCTACAATAACGCCCACCCGCATATGTGTTTAGAGTTGGAAATCACAGCTTGTAGACTCCAATGTGTTACCTCCAGTTGACACCATTGGGACAAGCAAACCACAGGACTTGGATGATCCGCAGCATGATGGTTACACCCCGTGCCGATATGCCAAGACGAACGAACATGTTCAACGGAAAATCCATCAGTGAAACCATCAAACCCTCGCGATCAAATTCAAAATTGTATTCTAAAAAGAAGCTAAATCGCAAACCGAGAAACAAATTACTACAAACCGACCGCACCAAGCAGCACAACCAAAGGAAGCTCAAAATAACAGATAATATTATACCATAGTTGTATCGCCGCCATAGAACCAACAAAAAGATGAGGTCACCCGCCGCGTTAAAAGCCCGTTGACATCATAGGCTTATGCTAGAATCTGGATGGTCTTGAATAAATGTAATGTGAGATGACCAATAACGAATGCCAAGCCATATACAGATAGTGGGCACCAGGAGTTACTTTCCATCAACTATGCGTCTCGTCTCGTGCCGGAATATCCGCCAACAATCATGTGTCCAAGTCTCGAATATTCAGCAACACCATGCGTCTCAATCTGTAATATCTCAAAGCGACCCAGGTCGTCTGTGCTGGAATATTCAGTAACACTATGTGTTCGTCTATGAATATTCAGGAACACTATGTGTCTGATCGTGTTGAATATTCAGTAACACTATGTGTCTGTTCAGTTGGAATATTCAGTAACACTATGTGTCTTTGTCTATTCAGTAACATCATATGTGTCTGTCTGTGCTGGAATATTCAGTAACACTATTTGTCTGTTTAAGGAATATTCAGTAACACTATAGGTTCGCTCAGCAATATTCAGTAACACTATGTGTCTGTCTGTGCTGGGAATATTCAGTAACACTATTGGTCTGCCTGTGCTGGAATATTCAGTAACACGTTGGGTCTGTCTACTGGGATATTCAGAAACACCTGGCCTCCCTGCTGGAATATTCAGTAACACTGGGTGTGTTTCTATACTAGAATTAATAGTAATACTCATAAATATGGGAGCTAAAAGCTCTCTTTATTTATGATGTCATGCTTTCAACAGAACGTACTTATCACAATGTGGTCTATTGCCAGAGACGAACCATCCACCGTGTGACAAAGATACTGGGAAGTGTTTAGCGATGTGTCTGTGGTCGGCATGGTGACCACTGTGATCAACTCTGTAGCTAGAACTGCATCAACACCACGTGCAATCAACCCAACGGGAATGTGTACCCCGGGTGTAGACGGATACACTGGCAATTTAACATAGCAACAGGTACACAGATACAGATGTAGAAACACATTCTTAAGTATTAGTATGGCACTTTTACAATTTGCAGTATTCTAGTTTCAGTATTTGGCAGAAATATGTAATTGTACATCACGTACGAGATCAGTACAACAACACCTGTTTTCTTATAGCACTGACACATCACACTGATGAAGAGCATACTGTCTCAAGATCAATAACAGATCTTTGTGATTTATTACGTATGTAAGACTTCTAGATTGTGTCACTTCATAAGTTAGAAGGTTGATTGACTTGGTAGAAGATTACAGTTGTTTTGTACTCAGTGCAAGCATATCAGGATTGCTTAGTTCGTTCGAATTCTAACGTTCAGATGTAAAATGCGCATGACCAAAGACTATTTAACATGTTATATATTGATTAAAGTCTACCGATATCAACCATGTCACCACGAGCTGATAAAGTTACGTTAATACACCCGACATCACCGCATCAACGGCGGCGACTTCATTTACCAAACCCACCATTAGCTTCAAAAATAAAATACCCTCGAACACTGTACCACCACACCGGCAGCATAGCGATGTCAGAGCATTGCGACTACTCCAGTCTGGCTTAACGCCAGCTGCGCTACTGCGCCGCAAAATCTACCGCCCAAAACGATTTCTCCTGTATTATCGCCACACCAACAAGCGACAAGGCCCGTAATTACTTCGATGACAACATTGCATCACACCACCAGCCCGCGAATGCCTGTTCCAAAGCAAAACACCGCACGCCCACCAGTCCCCATGTGCGTTTGGTTCCAGGCAAAGCAAATACCTATCAAGTATACCAGTCCCATGCGTTTGGGTTCCAGGTGAAGGGCAACACCGCATCGTTAACCACCAGTCCCAGAGTGTTTCGTTCCAGGCGAAGCAACACCGCATCAAGTATATGTTCATCCCCATAGTGCTTCTGTTCCGCATTTAGCCGCTACCACCGCATCGCGCTTCTTTACAGTCCCATAGCGCTTGTTCCAGGCACTCACACAGACCATAGTCCCATAGTGTTTCTGTTCCAGTTGGCCAGGCAAGCATATCAAATGACCATTAGTCCCAGAGTTTGTCCAGCATTTACATGCCACCGCACAGACCATAGTCCCGGACCCTGTTACAGGTGAAGCAACAAGTGCTCCAGGTGAAAGGCAACACACACAGACCATTAACTCTAGAGTGTTTGTTCCAGGTGAAGGGTACATTACAAGACCAGGTCCTAGAGTGTTTGTTCCAGATGAAGGGCAACACTGTGACAGACTATTAGTCCTAGAGTTTGTTCCAGATGAAGGCACATCAGACAGACTATTAGTCCTATAGTATTTGTTCCAGGTGAAGGGGCACATCAGAGAGAACCATTAGGACCCATAGCAGGTGAAGGGCACGTTACACAGACCATTAGTCCTATAGTGCTTGTCTAGGTGAAGGGTACTTTATGGTCCCAGAGTGTTTGTTCAAGATGAAGGGCACATCAGACAGACTATTAGTCCTTCGAACAGAAGGGCAATGTATCAGACCATTAGTCCTAGAGTATTTGTTCCAGAAGCACATCAGACAGACAACTCATTTGTCTAGGTGAAGGGCCACACAGACTATTAGTCCTGAATAAGCTTGTTCCAGGTGAAGGGTACGTTACACAGACCATTAGTCCTAGAGCAGGTGAAGGGTACATTAACAGATTATTAGTTCTATAGTGTTTGCTCCAGGTGAAGGGCAAGTAACATTACAACAAACCATTAGTCCTGTATTTGTCTAGGTGAAGAGCACATTAACAGACCACTAGTCCTATAGTGTTTGTTCCAGGTGAAGGGTACATTAGACAGACTATATCCAGACTGTTTTGTCTATGTGAAGGTACATTACAATACTACTAGTCCTAAAGTGTTTGTCCCAGGTGAAGGGCACATCAGAGAGAATATTAGTCCCATAGTAAGCTTGTTCCAGGTGAAGGGTACATTAGACAGACTATTAGTCATATAGTGTTTACAGGTGAGTGGGTACAACACAGACCATAGTCCCATAGTGTTTGTTTTAGGTAAATGGCACATCAGTCAGAGTATTAGTCATAGAGTGTTTGTTCCAGATGAAGCACATCTCAGACAGACTATTAGTCCTAGAGTATTTGTTCTAGGGTACGTTACATAGACTATTAGTCCTAGAGGCTTGTTCCAGGTGAAAGGTACATTACACAGACTATTAGTCCTATAGTGCTTGCTCCTAGAAGGGTACATTACACAAACTATTAATAGTCCCATCCTGTTTGTCTAGTGAAGGGTCTAACACACAAACAAGAATCATTAGCCCAAAGTGCCTATAAGAAGGAAGCACAACAAACCAATAGTGCCATAATAGTTTGTTCCAGTGAAGGCACATTGTATCAAGAACTTTCACAATCCCAGACCGTTTGTCTCTTGTGAATTGGTGTACAGACAAGACCATTAGTCCCAGAGCAGTTCCAGGTGAAAAGGGCCATAACACAGACAACCTACAGTTTGGTTTTAGGCAAATGGCAACAGAGCACAGTCATAGAGCATTTGTTCCAGATGAAGGGCAACATCGCATCGAGACCAATAGTCCCAGAGTGCTTCTGTTCCAGTGAAGGGCACGTTACACAGACCATTAGTCCCAGTATACTGTTCCAGGTGAAAGGCACACACAACCATTAGTGCCATTGCTCTGTTCCAGGTGAAGGCAAGGCAACATTAGACAGACTATTAACTTGTGACCGCTTGTTCCCAGAATTGTACACACACAAGACCATTAGTCCCAGATGCCTGTTCCAGGCAGAAGGGCACACTGCATCAAGAACATAGTCCCATAGTGCTTGCCCACGTGAAGGGCACACACACAAGACCACATCCCATAGTGTTTGTTCCGGCACACATAAAACCACAGAACCCAAGCAATGGTTCCAGATGAAGCAACACCCAGAACAAGACCATTGGGGTCCCAGAAAGCTGCCCAGTGAAGGGCCAACATCAGAACAAGACCACAGTCCTTACATTGCTTGTTCCAGGCAAGGGTACACACACAGACCATTAGTCCTAGAGTGTTTGTTCCAAGTGAAGGTAACAGTCAGACTATTAGTCCTGTAGAGCGGTTGCTCCAGATGAAGGGCAACATCAGACAGAATATAGTCCTAGAGTACGAAAACCCAGGTGAGGCACATCAGACAGACCATAGCCCCATATTGTTTGTTCCAGGTGGCGTACATTTCACAGACTATTAGCCCTAGAGTGTTTGTTCAAGGTGAAGGGGTACGTTACACAGACTATTAGTCCTAGAGTGTTTGTTCCAGGTGAAGCACATCAGACAGACCATTAGTCCTAGAGTGTTTGTTTCAGGTGAAGGGTACATAACACGGACCATTAGCCTATTGTTTGTTCCAGGTGAATTGCAATACACAGACTTTTAGTCCTATAGTAAGCTTGTCTAGGAAGGGTACATTAATATCAGACCATTAGTCCCATAGTGTCAGTTCCAGGTGAAGGGTACGTTACATAGACCATTAGTCCTAGAGCTTGTTCCAGGTGAAGACGTTACACAGACCATTGGGGTCCTAGAATGCAGACCATAGTCCTTAGTGTTTGTCTAGGTGAAGGGTACATTACACAGACCACGTCCTATAGTGTTTGTTCCAGGTGAAGGGTACATTAGATTGTGACAATGCCAGTTCCGACTGTTTGTTCCAAGTGAAGTAAGACATTACATAGACTACTAGTCCTAAAGTGTTTGTCCCAGGTGAAGGCACATCAGACAGAATATTAGTCCTATAGTGTTTGTTCCATGTGAAGTTGGGTACATTAGGACAGACTATTAGTCATATAGTGTTTCTGTTCCAGGTGAAGGGTACTACACAGACCATTAGTCCTATAGTGTTTGTTTAAATGCACATCAGTCAGACTAGTCCTAGACTGTTGTTCATAGATGAAGGTCACATCAGACAGACTATTAGTCCTAGGAGTTCCAGGTGAAGGGCACATCAGACCATAGCCCTAGAGTGTTTTTGTTCCAGGTGAAGGGTAATGCTACAAAAGACCATAGTCCGTAGAGTGTTTGTTCCAGGTGAAAAGTAAATTAGACAGACTATTAGTCCTATAGTGCTTGCTCCAGGTGTGAAGGGCA
Organism: Haliotis rubra; assembly: GCF_003918875.1. Taxonomy (NCBI): domain Eukaryota; kingdom Metazoa; phylum Mollusca; class Gastropoda; order Lepetellida; family Haliotidae; genus Haliotis; species Haliotis rubra. Next base: position 20,004 of record NW_025767093.1, read on the forward strand.
GCGCATTACACAACCGTTATCCTATGCGTTTGTCAAGGTGAAGGGTACATTACACAGACCACAGCATACGTTAATCATTGCCTTCAGTTTGTCCTGCGCGCGCTATCTGTTCCGATGAAGGGCAATCGCACGACCACAGTCCCAGAGCGTTTTTCCAGGCGAAGGGCAACACCGCACAGACCATTAGCGCCACATTGCTTGTTCCGGTAAGTAGCGGCCACTGGCCACCTAACTGGCCAGTCCCGTATGCTTCGTTCCAAAGTGAAGCAACACCAGTCAAACCACAAATCCAGAGCCGCCTGTTCCGCATTTGCAACCATCAGCATCGCAATATTATCCTGTGTTTCCAGTCCGCGTGAAGGGCAACACTGCTATCATGACCATTGGGCCCCATATTGCCTAAGGTTCCAGCAAGTAGCGTACATTTCACAGACCATTAAGCGTCGTTTGTCCAGGTGAAATGGGGCAATGCCAATGCGACCATTTGGTCCCAGAAGTCGGTTCCAGGCGAAGCATCGCATCAGAATTCTCACAGTCCCTATGCCTGTCCCAGAAGGCACACAACAAGAATCATTGTATCCATAGTGCTTCTGTTCCAGGCATTGCACACACACAGACCACAGTCCCAGAGTGTTTGGTTCCAGGTGAAGGGCACATTACACCATAACCCAGAGTGTTGTTCCAGGTGCATACAACATCAGAACAGAATAAATCCCATAGCAGTTTGTTCCAGGAAGGTAACGTTAGAGACCATTAGTCCTATATAGTGCTTGTTCCAGGAAGGCAATGTCATTGACAGTAGACTATTAGTCCTATAGCTTGTTCTGTGAAAGGTAATGTTACATTGTGACTATTAGTCCTATATAGTGTTCCAGGTGAAGGGTACTTACACAGACTATTAGTCCTATAGTGTTTGTTCCAGGTGATGGGTACTTTTACACAGACTATAGTCCTATAGTGTTTGTTCCAGGTGATGGGTACGTTACACAGACTATTAGTCCTATAGTGCTTGTTCCAGGTGATGGGTACTTTACACAGAGTGGACAGGTGATGTGGATGTTGCCAACCATCATCTTCTTTCTTCACGACTATTTATGTTGCTGGAAGAGGTGAGTTCCTGGTACCAACCTGATACAACATTTTCTTTTCATTCTTGGTTAGTATTTGGCCAATTATTCAGATATGTAATCCTTGGTATAACAATATACTCAGAGCTCTTTATTGCTTTTAGTTTTACAAACACGCAGATATTTTTCTACATTCTCACAACATGAAACCCCTGCATCAGTAAGCTGATTGACGACAATAAGACAATAACATGAGAATTTGTTAGTCAACAAGAAGTGAAGGTGTTTACAGAACAGGTGCCCTTTTTCTAAAAAGACAAATGTCTTTGCAGTGGACGATGTAGAAGAACCTGTAATAGATGGTGTGCCTGGTTGATTGAAAGGCAAGTACGCTCACAATACTTTATTTAAAACACTATTATTGAACAGAAGAGTGGTGGAAGTTCAATTTAACGCTGGTTTTAGTGGTAGCTCGGCTATAGGGACGGCGTGTCTGCTTATCGTGGGAGCAAAACCTGAAGTGTTGCAGGTCAGTAATGGTTGCCAACGTTAGACTCAATAAACCCCAAAACACAATTTTACAATTTGGCGCTGATCATACAATCATATGTTTGAACCAGAGCTAAGGGAGAATCAGTTATAAGCGACATCACCCGTGTCCCACTTACTCGCTAAACACGTTATTTAAATATTGGTTTACTTATATTCATTCGTTATTCTTTACAGAGTCCTCGGTCACGTAGCTAACATAATCTGATTCACGTCATGAGACACAGTATGTACTTTTACTCCGGAATAATGTTTAGCCAGACAACTGTTTGTCACTATTGCAATCCATATCTTCCGCCAGTTGTTCCACCATACTGAGTAGGTAGTAAACTGTATGTATCAACGTAGGACTTAAAATTCGTCAGGTATGTGTAACACTGTATGCATCGACTTACACTGTGCATTCGTCAGGTATGTGCAAAGTGCATGCCCCTCAATCTAGGACTTACACACTGTGTACCTGTCAGGTATGTGCAAACTGTATGCATCAACGTAGACTTACGCTGTGCGGGTGTAGCCATTCAACTGGCGAAAATAAATAAATATTTCTGCTATGAAATTATTTGGGGAGCCATTGATGGTAAACGCACCGCCGCGTGCAAACAACGCACAATCCCCTTTGCCTCCCTTTCAAGTATCATTCATTCTAGTAAACCGATTTCACCAGTCTCGAAATATGTCATGACGTACAGGCACATGTCAGGTGCAACCGTGTACTGAACCAAGTTGTTACTGAATTCCCAAACAAACCTCGCCGCATCTTCCGTCTCTCACCCCCCACCGAAACAGACTTAGATAACGGCGACTCTATCCCTCACTCACAAACAGGATATGGCCAAGACACACCACACAAGACATCTACCCCTCACCGCCGTCACACACAGACAACAGACTTCGCACCAACAAGACACAGACACCCCACAGACCTACCCTCATTACACACAGACAATAGACTTACCAACAAGATACAGAAACCCCACAGACATCTACCTCTCACTGCTGCTCTTCATTATGCAATAGACTTTTCCTAAGATACAGACACCCCAGAGACATCTACCCTCACTGCTGCCTCACATACAATAGACTTACTCATACAAGATACAGAAACCCCAATACATTTACACTCACTGCTGCTAAAACCGACAATAGAGGCATCACAAGATACAGACACTCCTAATAGACATTCACCCTCACTGCTGCCTCACATACAACAGATTCTTTCTGTAAGATACAGACGCCCCACAGATTTACTCCTCACTGTTGTCTCACATAATAGACTTTTACTCTACAAGATACAGACACCCCACAGACCTTTACACTACTGCTGCCACACAGACAATAGACGTAGACATCCTACAGACATCATCTCTGCTGTAAAACTGACACAGACTTACTCTACAAGATACAGAGACGCCCCCACAGACATTTCTACTCACTGTTGTCTTCATACAATAATAGACTTACTCTACAAGATACAGAGACACCCCACAGACATCTACCTCACTGCTGCTCTTCACATACAACAACAGACTTTTCCTACAAGATACAGAGACGTCCACAGACATTTAACACCCTCACTGCCCTCATACAATAGACTTACTCTACAAGATACAGAGAGAGACACCCTAGAGACTTCACCACTGTTGTTCTACATAATAGACTTTACCTACAAGATACACCACACTCCCACAGACTCCTACACTTCACTGTTGCTACACAAGTATGACAATAGACTTTACTCTACAAGATACAGACACTCCACAGACATCCTACCCTACCTTCTGCCAAACCGACAACAGACTTTGTACTCTACAAGACATACAGACACCCCACAGACAGCAATTTCTCACTGTTGCTCTTCACATACAATAGACTTTTACCAACAAGATACAGACATTCCACAGACCTCTACCCCTCACTGTTGCCACATAGACACAGACTCTTTTACCAACAGGATACATGACACTCCAGCAGACCTCTACCCTCACTACTGCCTCACAGAGAATAGGACTTCTACCACCAAGACACAGAGACACCCAATAGACATTCCAACCTCACTGCCGTCCTATCAGACAATAGACTTTACCAACAAGACAAGACACCCCACAGACCCCAAATTCCGGAATGTCACACATAGAAAATAGACCTACCAACAAGATACAGACACCCCAATAGACATGTACACCACTCACTGCAGAATACATCACAGACTTAACCCACAAGCCAAGACAACTCCGGCACAGACCCCAAGCAACTTCACTGTTGCCACACTCAAACAATAGACTTTCTACCCACAAAGCATACAGAATAATCTCCACAGATCTACCTCTCTAAGTTGCTAAACAGGATGAATAGGACTCTCTTACCCATGAGGATACAGACACTCCCAACAGACATTTTACCCCAACTGCTGTCCTCTCAACACAAAATAACAGATCCCACCATACACTAATCTCATCAGACTTCATCCCCACTGCCGCTCCCCAACACACAGGACAGAATCTGAGAGACACTCCAACAGACATTTTACCCTCACTGCTGTCTCAACATACAATAGATCTCTACTCAACGCATACAGACACTTCCACAGACCTCACACACCCCACTGCTGTCTCACATACAATAGACTTTACCTACAAGATACAGAGACAATCCACAGACCTCTACACTCACTGTTACACACAGACAATAGACTTTACTCTAAGATACAGACACCCCACAGGACATCTACCCTCTGCTGCCAAACCACACAATAGATCTTTACTCACAGTGATACAGAGACCCCACAGACAGCTAATTTCTGCTTAATAGACAATAGGACTGTTGCAACAAGATACACATATTAATTTACAGACTTTACCAACAAGATACAGACACGACCAAGATTCAGACACCATTTAGTACTCCTCACTGTTGCCATAGACAATAATAGACTTTACCAATTAAGATAGACACTCCAATAGACATCAACTCACTGTTGCTAAACTGACACTAGATCTTTTCCTAACAAGATACAAGTATCACCCCCATTGACTTCTACCACCCTCAATGCTAGTTGTCACATAGAAAATATACCAACAAGATGCCAGACACCCCACAGACATGTACCCCTCAATTGCTGCCACACAGACAATAGATTCTACCTACAGCACAGACACCCCACAGACTTCTACCACTGCTAGCACTCAAACAATAGGATTCTACTCTACAGACAGAGACACCACACAGACATCTACCCTCACTGCTAAACCGACAATAGACTTTACCAACAAGATACAGACACTCCTACAGACTTTACCTCACGTTACACAGAAAATAGACTTACCAACAAGATACAGACACCCCACAGACATATGTACCTCACTGCTGCTACACAGACAATAGACTTTACCTACAAGATACAGACACCCCACAGCTTTACCCTCACTGCTGCCACTCAAACAATAGATTCTACCTACAAGATGACACTCCTATACAGACATTTTACCTCACTGCTGCTAAACCGACAGTAGACTTTACCACAAGATACAGAGACACCCCGCAGACATCTACCCTCACTGCTGCCTCACAGACAATAGACTTTACCACCAAGATACAGAAACCAACAGCTCTACCCTCACTGCTGCCTCTCACAGAGATTACAGAGACCCACAAGACACAGACACCCCACAGCATTCACCCCTCACTGCTGCCTCACAGAGAATAGACTTTACCAACAAGACAGACACCCCATGCCTAACCTCACTGGTGCCAAACTGACAATAGACTTCACCAACAAGATACAGACCCCAACAGACTTCTACCTCACTGCGACACACAGAAAATAGACTTCACCAATAAAGTTACAGACACAGACATGCACCCTCACCGCCAATAATAAGACAAAAAGACTTTACCAACAAAGAAGACATCCAACAGACCTCAACAAATCTCAACCAGCTGCCACACAGACAATAGACTTACCAACAAGATACAGAGACACCACACAGACTCCTACCCTCACTGCTGTCTCACATACAATAGACCTTTTTACCAACAAGATACAGAATACTCCCTACAGACTCCTCATCACTCACTGCTGCCACACAGACTAAGTAGACTTCCTTTACCAACACGACAGACACCTCACAGACCTCTATCCTCACTGCTGCCACACTGACAGACAATAGACTTTACCAACAAGATACAGACACCCCACACAGACCTTCTACCCTCAACTGCTGCCACCACACACAGTAGACTTTTACCAACACGATACAGACACCCCACAGACTCCTACCCTCACTGCTGCCACACAGACAATAGACTTTACTCAACAAGATACAGACATCTTACAGATCTTCTACCCTCACTGCTGCTTACACACAGACAGTAGATTCCACTAACACGATACAGACACCCTACAGACCTCTACCTCACTACAAGCTACACACAGACAATAGACTTTACCAACACGATACAGACACCTAAACTCTACCTCACAGCTACACAGACAATTGATTCTACTCACTTGCTGCAGACACTTAACAGACAATAGACTTTACCAACAAGATACAGACACTCCACAGACCTTCTTTCCCTTTGTACTGCAAGCCAATACACAGACAATAGACTTTACTCATCAAGATACACACACCCCACAGACCTTCTACCCTCACTGCTGCCACACAGACAACAGACTTTACCAACAAGATACAGACACCCCACAGATCTCTTTTCCCTCACTGCTGCCACACAGACAATAGACTTACCATCAAGATACACACACCTCTAACAGACCTTACCCCTCACTGCTGCCATGTATGCACAATAGACTTTACCTCAACAAGATACAGACACTCCACAGACATCCTACCCTCACTGCTGCCACACACAGACAATAGACTTTTTACCAACAAGATACAGACACACCATAGGGCCACTAAACTCACTACTGCCAAACAGACAATAGACTTCTACTCAACAAGATACAGACACACCATAGGCTCACTAAACTCACTGCTGCCACACAGACACAATAGACTTTTACCAACAGAGGATACAGACACTCCACAGACACCTCTACCTCACTGCTGCCACACAGGCAATAGACTTTACCTTCAACAAGATACAGACACCCCACAGACTCCTTTTCCCCACTGCTGCAACACAGACAGTAGACTTTACCAACAAGACACACAGACACCCCACAGACCTCTACCTCACTGGATGCCACACAGGCACATAGACTTTACCAACAAGATACACAGACACTCCACAGATCTTCTACCCCACTGCTGCCACACAGACAATAGACTTTACCTAACAAGATACAGACCCCCACAGACCTCTACTCCTCACTGATGCCACACAAGACAATAGACTTTACTTAAACAAGATACAGACTCTCCTACAGACCTCTACCCTCACTGCTACACAGACAGTAGACTTTACCAACACGATACAGACACCTCACAGACCTTTATCCCCACTGCTGCCACACACAGACAATAGACTTTACCAACAAGATAATATAGACACACCCCACAGACCTTCTACCCCTCACTGCTGCTACACAGACAGTAGACTCTTTACCAACAAGATACAGACACCCCAATCTCTTACCAGACCTTTTTTATGCCAAACAAGACAAACTGACCTGCCATCAAGACAAGACACTTCATAGACCCTCTCAACCAATTACCGCCAATGTATACAATAGACTTACCAACAAGACAGAGACCCCATTGCATTTTCCTCACTCACTGATGCCACACAGACATCAATAGACTTCACCAACAAGATACAGACACCCCATGGTGACCTCTTCCCTCACTGCTGCCACACAGACAGTAGACTTTTACCAACACGATACAGACACCTATTTGCAGACCTTCCCTACTAAGCCTCACTAGGACTGCAAATTCATCAAGATACAGACACCTCATAGACTTTTACCTCACAAGATACAGTAAGCACTCCACAGATCTCTACAACCTCACTGCTGCCACACAGAGCATGTAGACTTACCAAGCACGATGATACAATAGACTCATCACAGACACTCTATTAGATCTCACCACTACGCCAATAATATGACAATAGATTCTTACCAATAGGATACAGAGACGCCCTAATAGACTCTTCTACATGCCAATAATAATAGACAATAATAGACTTTACCACAGACACCCTACAGACTCCTACCCTCACTGCTGCCACACACAGACAATAGACTTACTCAACAAGATAGACACCACAGACCTCCTCCTCTCCTCACTACAAGCACTCAGACAATAGACTCACAACAAGAGACAGACACCCCAGAGGCATGTATCCTCACTGCTGCCACACAGACACAATAGACTTTACCATCAAGATAGACACCCCAAACCCTACCCCTCACTTTGCTGCCACACAGACACATTTTCACTAAGCGTTACACAGACAATAGACTTTACCAACACAGACACTCCATAGATCTTTCTTCCTCACTGCTGCTAAACAGACAAACAGACTTTTACCAAATAGGATACAGACACCCTTACAGACTTCTTTCCTACTACAAGCGCTACACAGACCATAGACTTTACCATCAAGAAGATAGTACACTTAACAGACTTTCCCTCACTGCTGCCACACATTGACACTAGACCTTTACCATCAAGATACACAGACACCCCACAGACCTTGCTACACACTGCTGCCACACAGACAATATACTTTACCAACAAGATCTTCAAACACCCTACAGACCTTTCTACCTCAATCACTGCTACATTAATAGACAACAGACTTTATCAACAAGACAGAGGCACCCCAAAACCTCTACCCTCACTGCTGCCACACAGACAATAGACTTTACCAACAAGACACAGGCACCACAAGACTCCTACCCTACTGTAGCCACACAGACAATAGACTTACCAACAAGATACAGACACACATAGACCACTCAACAGCTGCCACAACAGACAATAGACTTTACCAACAAGATATGACACACCATAGGCCACTAAAACCCACTGCTGCCACACTGGCAGACAATAGACTTTACCAACAAGATACAGACACACCATAGGGCCACTCAAACTCACTCAAGCTGCCACACAAGACAATAGACTTTACCAACAAGACATGACACACTATAGGCCACCAAACCCACTGCTGCCAACACACAGACAATAGACTTTTACCTCAACAAGATACAGACACACCATAGGCCACTCAAACTCACCGCCGTCAATACACAGACAATAGACTCTTACCAACAAGATACAGACACACCATAAAATACTAAACTCACAGCTGTCACAACAACAGTAGACTTACCAAGAAGACAGAGACACCTCCACAAGATCGCCCAACACCACCGCCAAGCCACACACAGTACCGTGTAGGCCAACAAGATAAAGACACCCCACACACCCCTGCTACCCCACTTCCATGCCACACACACACACAACAGACTTTACCAACAAGATACAAGACAACTCAATAGACCTCTAACACCATCACTGCTAGCTAATACATTTTAGTAGCAATAAAGTGATCGAATTGGTTTCAAGATGTTCTACTCTCTACCCTGATTACAATACAAAGGATAGATCTACCTCAGTTCAGAGTTTCAACCAAACTTTTTATCTGTTCCAATTATCGTTGATGGAGAAACATACATTGGTCCAATGGATATGTAATGGAGAGCAGTAGTCGGCACAAACCAGACTCACACGCATCCTGATCTTGAAGTAACGTTTTTAAGTATCCTTTTACCCTTCAACCTCACATTTCAAGTCCAATAAAAATCAACATATCCCACGCACACAAATACCTTTCTACAGTTTCGAATTCTGTTTCTTGATACCACCACTATCATTTTAGACAAAGCTCATGTTGAAAAATGAACTTTCAAAATAGGTTTTATCGAAAATGTCGCCATTTTGGACACACAGTACGAAATCGCGATTCACAGCGTTATTTGCTGTATGTTTTTGAAGTGTGAAAATCGGATAATTACTGGGAGTATTGAATTTCAAAATAACATATTCATGATCACTGATATCAGTTTTACATGAAATCGCTAATTATAATTCTTAAACGTTGCCGATGAACCTAGAATCGGTTTGGATGTTTTCGAAAATGCACTTTACACGAACGCCGTAGAGCGCTTTTAGAATCCAGTCAATTTACATGAATACTCCACCACAAATTGCAACAGAAAATGATTGCAAACTTGTTTTTAAGATCCTGAACCATTTCTTTATAACATATAAAAGTCTAGAAAAATCGACCGTCAAGGTCATAGGGTCATCTTCGCTTTCGAAATATTAGATGGAAATGAAAACTTTTGTTATAAATTAATTAATTGTGTCATGTCATATATCAAAATGAAAGCTCTTGTTTACAGGTTTTTCAAAGACATGATGCTTTAATAGGTATTAGCCGCCATCATTTTTGTTATATTTGTAAAAATCATTCCGAAAAGTATGAAAATTGTGTTCCACCATCCACATGTATATGTATGCTACGATTATGCCCAACATACCATTCTTCAATTGTAAGACAGTTTTTGTATGAAGAAATATTGTGATGGATCGGTATCAACCAATAGTCTAATAATGAAATAGATTTAACGATCTATATTGGATTGGGTGCGTGTGTCTGTGGGTGTCTGTGTCTGTGTGGGTGTCGGGTGGCTGTCTAAAGCGCCAGGTTAATGGTCCAGTGTTTAAGGTGCTGGGATCGAGCCCACCCGTGACCGGCCGGATACAGCAAACGCATTAACCTTGGACAAAGCACCGTGACTATGTGTCCCCTTTAGTTACACTTCCTTGACAGATAGGCAACGTCCGGTTTATATTTTACAAAACAGTTCTCTGATTCTGTTGTTATGGATCCAATGGCTGGGTGAATAGTTTCCACATATCTCCTGAAACATAGATCGTCCCGAAACTTTTTGGCAAACGTTTTCCAATTCCATGGATTCTTGATGTCGTATCAACAGCCAACATCAGCATGTATGAACAAGTTCTTGACAAGCGTCTTCTCCAAGCTTCTCTTGGTTTCACTGATATTCCAAACTGGAATTCTTTTTCAAAGAACTTTTCTTGGGATTGACAGCACGAAGATATCATGCAATTCCAGATTTGCGTGATGACACAGGAGGACCGGCAGATCCGTGTCGTCCCCTTTGACAATTGTTGATGGCACTGCCAGTGAAAACTGCTGTTAGAACCATATCACAACATCACCGGTGGCCTGAACTGTGTCACATCCTTCAGCTTGCGGATAGAACACATCATGACGAACTGTTTTTTGTTCTGAACAGTGGCGAGCATGACTCTTTGGAGTGAAAGATCAGACTGTCATCAAATTTAACTGTTGGTCCGACAAGTCCATCTCAGTTATGTTGTATACTTTGGTCCAAGAACTTCAGTATCCATCGAACACAACGGTACCTCTGTCATTGTGTATTTTCACATATGTGCAGTACATGATGCACACAACCCAGTATCAGATTCTCCACGTGGCCAAGGTAGAGTATGAAGCAAAGCCCTTCCATCGAGAACATAAACAGCATCAGAAGCTGGACCAGGGAAAAAACACCATCCAATGTTGATATGACTGACTGACTGACTGAATTTGGTTATATTGCCGCTTTTAGCAATATTCCAGCAACATCACGGCGGGGACACCAGAAATGGGCTTCACAAATTGTACCCATGTGGGGATTCGACCCTGGTCTTCTACGTGACGAGCTAACGCTTTAACCACTAGGGAGCACCCCATCGCCCTTGTTGATATGTATGAAAGAGCAGGTTGTCGATTTCAGCGGTAATCAGAAACCATGAATGACTCAAAACTGGACCAATGTTGCCAATCGATGCTCATGCTCGATCACTGGATTGCCTGGATTGTCTGGTCCAGATTGATTACTATTTACAGACCGCCGCCGTATAGCTGGAATATTGGTGAGTGGAGTAAAACTGAACTCACTCACTCACCTTTTGAATTTGAAATCGCCAGTGGTAGTGTTTACTCATAGAGTCCAAGATTGAGCTACCAACACAACATGCATCATCTGCATTCACAGTTGTATACTATTTGCAATGTTTCTGAGGCCAGGATCATGTTTGAATGGGTCTCTGTCTTGAAGGAAATGGAGGCTTCACGCCCACATTCTTGTTCTCTCCTGTCTTGCACTGGACATGTCCTCTGTGTAGTTCAGAGTTTCTGTTTCCGCTACTTTGTAAGATCACTCATTGCATTGCTGACTTTATGCTATGATGGCATTGACATGAGCCTTTGCGTTTCAGACATGCCTGTCTCCCCTTGTAAGTTCTCCGTTTGTCTTAATGCTCCGGCATGAGCACCTGTTCAATCACAAGATCTAAGTTGAAAGTCCCTCCCAATAGTGATCGGAACGGCATATAACGGCATACTATGATGACCTCCAGTTAGAAGGTCTTGGGATGTTCCTTTGCAGGGAAGTCATCAACTGAACGTACACCAACTGGATTTGGCATACGTTATGACAATAGATTATTGGGCGCATCTTCCCATTTCCTAATGTTTCAGCTTTAAATGAAATTCCCAAGATATCTATCATGTTCATATACTGATCCCCAAGTTTTCATGTCCCCATGTTGCTTAGTGCATCTTTTTCTGGGCATACTGACCGACTGAGTTTGGCCTTTACGCCGCTTTTAGCAATAGTCCAGCAACATCACGGCGGGTTCACCAGAAATGGGCTTCATACAAAAATCCATGTGGGGATTCGAACTCGGGTTTTCGGCGTGACGAACCAACGCTTTAACCACTAGGCTACCCCACCGCCCCCTTTCTGGGTTTAACTGATGGTGTATGTTCTTATGTGTTTGAAAAAGATTACTTCACCAACAGTCAAGGATTCACTCATCACCCTCATCGTAATATAAGCACTGCCGCCATGTTGAGATCTTCACCATCGCTGTTTCGAAGGAGCGGCAAGGTCAGCTTCATCCGAAGGCTTACAAAAACGTAGAAGGTTCACGTTTAAAAGCTTCTTGATACCAACAGTGCACTGGAGAGCTGTGGCTACAAGAAAGTGAGCTGAATAGCTCTGGCAACAGCTTCCCTGTTAGTATGTAACTACCTGTGTTACTGGCATATATCACTGCCAGAAGTTCAAATAGACCCCCATCAAGACATGATATTTCGAATCCATCCCAAAAGGCGACCCTTCAAATCCTCCTTTGGATGAAGGCTCACTGGAAATTTCATTCAAGCTTTCCGCCAGAGAGACCTGATCAAAAGTGACGATTGTGTGACATTGTTTCCTCTCCATGTCTTGTGGTGACAAGTCACTTGTGCTCATGTCAATCATTGGCAGGACAACAAATGTTAGGCAATTAAAATTTAAAGGACCTTAATTGCATTTTTAAATGTTCGTTTTTATTTTAAAGATATCAGTACAATGTTTTAAAATTATTAAAACATTGTTTTTAGCAGATATTAGTTTTACATAATCGTAGCATACACATACATGTGGATGTCTGAAACGATTTTCATACTTTTCAGAACGTTTTTAAAAAATAAAACAAATATTATGAGGCTAATACCTATTAAACGTATATCCTTAGGAAAAGCCTGTAATCAGAGCTTTATTTGATATATAACATGACACAATTCGAGTAGATTACAAAAAAAGAGCATTTCCATCTAAGATTTCGAAAGCGAAGATGACCCCCATGACCTTTGAGAGTCGGATTTGACCTTGTTCCACCACTTGAGATTTTCCTAGACTTTTATATGTTATAAAGGAATGGTTCAGGATCTTAAAACAGTTGAAATCATTTCTGTTGCAATTTGTGGTGGGTTAGGGTCAGAATCCTACCAGGATGACTGGACTATTTCCGCCATATTGATAGTGTTTACAAAATCACGTTTCATGAAGGCCGGTATTGAGACGCCTATTACATCACGTATATTTCATATTCAGCTTCGAAAAATGCATCACTGAATTTCCATGCATTTTGTGAATCAAATTGCAACTGGTCTGGGTGTCACCAATACCAACTGTCCAGATAAAATGAGACGAAACATATTGGGTGTGAAAACGAATGGCTAAAGCTTGGAGAGATCATGCTTCTGAAATGTAAAACAAAAGACAAATTCCGATTTTTATTAATTTCGCGCAGCATTTTCTAAATTTTCAACATTCATCCGTCTATTCATTGCTTGCAATGGCTCAATACCTTTGAAATATGCATGGAAAGAGTATCGTAGCAAGAAATAGGAAATTATAAATAGATACAATGCAATGAAGTAATAGTTCATAAGAAATTGTCAAAGTTTCCGTAGCAGTGACGCCATGACTGACGCAAAATCATGCAGAACGACAACGGTAATTATCTGCATTTCTGGCTTTTATCTTACTTATATGAAAACGATAAAAACATATAACAACACACAGATAGAATCATTCTGATTACTTTACATCTCATATGTATGTAGAATCATTCTGATTACTTACATCTCATATGAATGTACAAAACGATCCTCAATGGAAGGGTCCTCGCAAAATCCTGTGTACCCTTTGTCAAAGCAAAGACGCCATTTCTTAAGAAGAAATCGGTCAGTGGTAGTGCATGTCATACGTCAACATATTATTGTTCTGGCTACATACTAGGCAATTTCTTTGAGGTGAAGGTCGGATGAACAAGAGTAAACACAATCGCCCAATCCTTCCGATTACACTGTCAGTATTATGGTGTATATTTTGCGTATAGTTCAGATACTTTTCATGAAACTTGACTTCAGTATCTACATTTAGCCTTGTTCAATATCATATCATACGTGCCTATAGGGTTTACGGTGTTTTATTCGTTGAAAGTTTTTGATTGTTTGAATCATATTTACATAAGAAATTGACATATTTAGTGCAATACACCATATTCTAAACCTTTACACAAGTGTTAGAAGTTCAAACGTAGCCATAACCGCAACCTTACTCTTTAGTTCCTATGATGCACAACAATATTCAATTTATTTTGGGCTAATATCGCAATTTCATATGAACAGGTTAATAAACGGTGATTTAATTCAACCTTTATATTGTAAAAACTGATAATATTAATGAAAATGATTTATATATGGTATGAAATGTATATGCACACATATTCAAAGGAATTGTCTCGTTCATTGCATAATTTTTGTGTCGTTTTATAGACAAAGAATGATGCATATTGATCGGCCAGGTGCGCGTTTGTTGGAAACGTTTATGATTTTCTATCATTGTTTCCGATAATATAATCAATTCATATTCGATTAAATAATATTGCGATGACAGGATATCTACCTCTAACTACATTTATTGGAAAATTGTTGGGAAATATATATACCATCTTATGTGTTAATTGGACAAATCTTACATCCATATTCTACATATATAGTTCCATATATGAATAGCTATCTTTTGCAACTTTCATTGCATACGTATGAAGAGAAATAGCTATATAATCATAAACAAACAAAATTCTTATCCCAAAACAAAATATTCGAGTGTTGTGAAATATTATTTTTATTTACGTTAAATTGATGCCAAACATGTGCGCGTGTTGTTCACAATAAGATACGCTGTCAAACCGTCTATTGAGTTGATATATTCAGGACACTATTTAAATTTGAAAATCAGCTTCATTTTATGTTTTGTCTTAAAGTGGCAAATTCTACGTAGAAGCCGAGACCCTTTATACAATTAATGGAAATTAGGTGAGATATATACTGATCAGCATACCAATGTCAGTCTTTTTCCGACGTCGCAAAATGCATAAAACAAGCAATGACATCAACTAAAAATCTTGTATTATTTTCAGCAATTTACATTTGAAAATATGGTTAGTATTCTTGGTAATAACGATGCAAAATTAGTCAACTTACGACCTACACAAACAGGGATAATATGGGGAATCTAAGAACTAAGTTATATATATTGATAGGGCCATCCAAATCGCTATTACGTGCTTTCACACATGTAATAATACGTTGTCACTTTTTTCTTGTAAATTGTGAAAACTAACAAACTGCATCCCGCCTCACACTGGGGAACTTTGAATTGAATAGTTTGGTTCACCATGAACATAAAATAACGAAAATATAAAGGTCATTATCCACAACAAATTTCCTTCCAAGTGATCTGAGTTACATTGATCTATTGTTAGACATAACGGAGTTATGTCCCCTTATCATTATACGTGTATGACCTCTCTATCGTCGTATGACGTCACAGAAGAAATCTCCATTTTTGACATTTATTGCGAGTCATTTTAATGTTGAGCGTATAACGTTATGCACAAGCTAACATAAACCCAATTTATATACACTTATATCGTTCAGATATCAGGCTGCATTTTCTTCTGCTAACACTTTCCCGTAAAGAGGCTACATTAAAAATTCGTAGCACAGTGCTTTTTATCGGTGCGCGATAAAAAAGCGGATACATTTACTGTTTTTAACGCATAACAAACTTTTGGACAACATTTAACAGTGTCTATTTCTCAAACCGCCAAGGAAGTTTGATATTTATACCAACATTTAGGAAATTTAATATTCTACATTTCTGTGTAATTTTATAGCCGTACGCAGATCCAGGACCACGCGAGCGCAATTTCGCACAACGTTCACTTTCAAACCGTATGAAAATGTGCGCCTGAAAAACTCTCGGCATCAAGGGGTTAAGTAAGAAACATATCCATTAAGGAACACCCGACCTTCTTACTGACTGAAGCGCGCGCTTTGTTTTGATTGACAGTTGGATCGGTCTATTTCTTACATAAACACGAATGTGACGTGGATGGAATTTGACTTAACTGGATTTAATTAACTTTAAGGTGTTTTGCCCACATCCGACAGGCTGTTCTTCCTACAATGCTGGATTATGATAATGATTTTGCGTTCTGATATCTATTGTATATAAAATTCCATTGATGAGGGTTTCTAATTTTTACCGTAACACGTGACAGAATTCTGGCAACAATAGGCATCAACAGGCCTCACGTTACGCATGTCACCGAAGCGACGTAATTCTGAAGCTTGTAGAGGTGTAGGTGCATGTCGACTAGGGTACAATACTGGACCCTGTACTTTTCCTAATAAAATCACACGTCTGTTTGAATATATGTTAGATAATGGGTCTGTTTCGAGAATATACCCACACACCAAATTAATCTTGGCGTGGCGTCTGGCAGCCGGACAGTATATCATTATCAGGCTACAATAGGCCTGGCTCACAAGCGGTTGATCCGTTCACGCAGTCAGGCGCCAAAAATATGACCGACTCTACTGACACGTCATAGTGACGTCATAACCAGCACCTTCGGTGGTGTGTCGTCGCCGTCAAGGCAGTTCATGACTGACACTAGAAGTGTATTACTTGTGCTGAGCGTGAAGGGCGGTGAGTTACTGGTTTCTACTTTTACACTTATTGTGAAAATAACATGGATCCAGAAATTGGGAATAGAGTAAGATTGATTGACAGTATATGTTTACGTAATGCCCCGCCTGCCTCACACAAAGTTTACACCCAGACCACACTGGCCTGTATCGGAAACAAATGGCGGCGACAATATATATACATTCATGAGCCAACATTGTTTTAATTTTACCGATCGGCGGAATGCGAGACAATTTTGGCACATGTGTGAACCTTGATGCCAGGTATATGCAACACAGACGTGATGGTTAGGCCGTGAATAATTTGGTAGACGAAGCTTCATGCCACACACGAGGTCCATGACTAGATCTACAGTATAGACTTTCTCACATTACAGTTTCGAAAATGTGTGGAAAAAGAGTAGAATTCTGTAGCAGTTATTTTATAGAATGACGAGGTATAACATTCGTAAGGGCACGTGTGCTGGATTCTCCTATTCTCTGACTGACTGCAAAATAGACCATCGCAGCATCGGCGTCCATCACACGGACAATCACAATATCAACCCTTGTACACACACAGACCCGTGCAACTTGGACGTAATTTCCATAGAGACTTCTTACATGTTATTTCAGTGTAGTATAAATAATCTAGATCTAGACCTACTGCACTTGCGTATTTCTGCAAACAAAAACACATATGTATGTTTTGCCGTTAGGTTAGACATAGTGCTGTTTACATCTATCGTTATAATTGTCAATTTGTTTTATGTCGTACGGCTAATTTGAATTTGAATTTAGCAATTTACCCAACCTGCCTGAAACTGTTATGAACCCAAGAAACACTGCATCCCTACAGACTAAAAGAAAAACATTCTTCCCAGAACACGTGGTCGTGTCCTTCTCATTCTACCAACAATCCATACAATCAAACAAATAGCTAATCAATCCAGACTGTGGTAAGGTAGATGATGTAATTCCTCCTGTTCCAATACAACTGCTTCACATCTCCAGTATTGTACTGTATTGAAGATATGCTTTTTCTTGAGTGTGTATATAGTGACAAAACTGTTAATGCTTTTAGTGTCTAAACTTATGTTACTACACAACTTAAAACTGTAATCAACAAATTCCACATAACAACAAAGAGAGACAATGTATCTGGGTAGGTAAAAACAAAGACGCTGTATAGCTTATGACACTGAGCCATGAACGTTAGTACATGTAATAGGATTCTGAAAGTGTTTTTCTTCCAACAGTCTAAATTTGAGTTGTATTGAGAGATTACCCAGGATACAAAACCATTAGACATTCTGATAACAAGTCGGTATTTTATTTAGTGGAAAAAATGGAAATCAAAGTGATATTTTAACATCATATTTAATAACAGCCCATGCCCTGTTTCAGTCTGGACTGGTCGGAACCACTGCCCCAAGTGACCACAGAGAGTCGTTGATATACAAATTGGTAGGTGGGAAAACACAGCCGGTGCTAGCTCTCCTTAATCTGGGGAACATGTGTTTACTATGCCATGATAAGCGTGCATACTTTAATCTCTAACCTCAACATAGGCCATTTGTTGCATACCCGGGTCAGTATTTGTAATGCCATTGTGCTCTATATAGTTCACCAAACAGGCTATTTGTTGTATACCTGGTCAGCATTTGTAATGCTATTGTGCTTTATATAGCTTTACTAAACAGGCTATTGTGCTCTATATAGCTTTACTAAACAAGCTATTTTGTATACCTGGCCAGTATTTGTAATGCTATTGTGCTCTATATAGTTCACTAAACAGGCTATTTGTTGTATACCTGGCCAGTATTTGTAATGCCATTGTGCTCTGTATAGTTTACTAAACAAGCCATTTTTTGCATACCCGGCCAGTATTTGTAATGCTATTGTGCTCTATATAGTTCACTAAACAGGCTATTTGTTGTATACCTGGCCAGTATTTGTAATGCTATTGTGCTCTATATAGTTCACTAAACAGGCTATTTGTTGCATACCCGGGCCAGTATTTGTAATGCTATTGTGCTCTGTATAGTTTACTAAACAAGCTATTTTTTGTATACCCGGCCAGTATTTGTAATGCTATTGTGCTCTATATAGTTCACTAAACAGGCTATTTGTTGCATACCCGGCCAGTATTTGTAATGCTATTGTGCTTTATATAGTTTACTAAACAGGCTATTGTCCTCTATATAGTTCACTAAACAGGCTATTTGTTGTATACCTGGCGAGTATTTGTAATGCTCATGTGCTTTATATAGTTTACTAAACAGGCTATTGTGCTTTATATAGTTTACTAAACAGGCTATTGTCCTCTATATAGTTCACTAAACAGGCTATTTGTTGTATACCTGGCCAGTATTTGTAATGCTATTTTCCTCTATATAGTTTACTAAACAAGCTAATGTGCTCTATATAGTTTACTAAACAGGCTATTCTCTGTTTCAGACTCCACTGATCCCAGTCAGGGTGGGAGCGAGACGGACCATCTGCTCCCAGGGGCCAAACCAATGTCTTCTACACACGGTAGGTGGGGGAACACAGCAGGTGGTTGCTAACCCCTACCCTAGTAACAACCTGACAGATAGACGGTAGGTGGGAGAACACAGTAGGTGGTAGCTAACCCCTACCCTAGTAACAGGCTGATAGATAGACGATAGGTGGGAGAACACAGCAGGTGGTAGCTAACCCCTACCCTAGTAACAACCTGACAGATAGACGGTAGGTGGGAGAACACAGCAGGTGGTAGCTAACCCCTACCCTAGTAACAACCTGACAGATAGACGGTAGGTGGGAGAACACAGCAGGTGGTAGCTAACCCCTACCCTAGTAACAAGTTGATAGATAGACGTATCATCGATTGATGTTCATGATGTCAGTCACTGGGCTGTCAGGATCAGACTCCGTCATCAAACAGACGCAGTAAACCAGTGTAATATGCTTATATCTGTCCACCAAACATGAACACTCTCCAGCCAAACACAGAATATTATTGATAGAAAGGCTTATTTTAACAACAAACAATCCTTCATTACATTAACCAGTTGTCGTCCTTCACCAAAGTCTCCGTGGAATTGTTTAAATGATGCATCTATGTCCATGTCTGTATCAACACTCTGTGATGTAAACAATGTACAACACAGATGTCCCAATGTGTACACAGTTTACTTTGTGTTACAGCGACTCCATCACAAGCAGGCCACGACCTCTACTACGCCAGCAGGAGCGGTGACCTGGAGGAGGTGAGGCGGATCCTGGCAGCGGGTCACGCGGACATCAACAGTAGAGGACGGTGGAGCAGGACACCGGTGATGGCGGCAGCAGAGTGGGAACACGGGGAAGTGGTGGAGCTGCTTGTGAGTCGAGGTGCTGATGTGTCACTGGTGGACGATGACGGTGACAACACCCTTCACTGGGCCTGTATGGGAGGAGACAGGGAGACAGTGGAGTATGTCCTGTCTCTGGACGGGATGGACGTCAACAGTAGAGGATGGAGGAGCTGGACACCGGTGATGAGGGCAGCACGTGAAGGACACAGGCATGTGGTGGAGTTCCTTGTGAGTCGAGGTGCTGATGTGTCACTGGTGGACGATGTCGGTAACAACATCCTTCACTGGGCCTGTATGGGAGGAGACAGGGAGACAGTGGAGTATGTCCTGTCTCTGGACGTGGTGGACGTCAACAGTAGAGGATGGAGGAGCTGGACACCGGTGATGAGGGCAGCACGTGAAGGACACAGGCATGTGGTGGAGCTCCTTGTGAGTCGAGGTGCTGATGTGTCACTGGTGGACGATGACGGTGACAACATCCTTCACTGGGCCTGTATGGGAGGAGACAGGGAGACAGTGGAGTATGTCCTGTCTCTGGACGTGGTGGACGTCAACAGTAGAGGACTGAGGAGCAGGACACCGGTGATGAGGGCAGCACGTGAAGGACACAGGCATGTGGTGGAGCTCCTTGTGAGTCGAGGTGCTGATGTGTCACTGGTGGACGATGTCGGTAACAACATCCTTCACTTTGCCTGTATGGAAGGAGACAGGAAGACAGTGGAGTTTGTCCTGTCTCTGGACGGGGTGGACGTCAACGCCAGGAACAACTCCGGGCAGACAGCGGCCGACGTGGCGAGAGACTTGGAACATCGTCAACTGTCGGATCTCCTGGTGTCACGTGGTGGACACTGAAGTCAGTGTGGTGTTGTTGTAGACAGTCATGGAGTACATGTCATTACTGACACTGACGTGGTGTGTGACGTTCACGTCATCGTGTTTTATATTTCAGCATTAAGGTGAGGATGTTTGACGTATGTTAGGAAAATAAAACTTGTGAAACATTTTCAGATATTTTGTCATTTGTTGTGTTTGGAACTTGATCAGGTGAGTGTAAATACAGATCCTAAGTAATTGGTATATCGTAATTTCGTAATATAATTCTACGTAAATCATTTGTCATGACATGTTTATGTTCATTAGTTTGTAATTAATCACAACATATACAACAACAAACGGTTTGTTTACATCTCGCTGCACTCTGTGACCTCAGAGTGCAGCGGTTCGCCAGTGATTTGGCGCTCAACGTACACTGACAGTGACGTCACACTACTGATGACGTCACGTCATTGCGGCCAGGGTCTTACACTAGTCCCCTGAATGCCGAGATTTGTTACTGACGCACATTTTAATAAATTCTAAAAAGTGAAAGTACAGCGAAAATGTTTGCTCGCGTGGCACTGGATCGACCTACGGCTACAAACATTACACAGAAATATAGAAAGTTAAATTTCCTATCCGAGGGTATATAAATTCAAGTCAAATACTTAGTCGGTTAAACCCCTGGATGCCAAAGTTTTATTTTCTGACGCACATTTCCATAAGATCTGACAAGTCGAACATCCTTCTCGCATCACTGGATCTACCTACAGTTATAAAATTACACAGAAATGTAGAATATTACATTTCCTGTCTTATGTTAACTCAAGTGCAAATGCTTATACGCGGTTTGAAAAATAGACACTGCTAAATCTTGTCTGAAGTTTTGTTATGCGTTAAAAACAGTAAATTTCTCCGCTTTTATCGTACACAGATAACCGCACTGTGCGACAGTTCTTCAAGCGTATGTTTAAGTGTAATGAAATTACTGAAATTATCAACATTTTAGTTGACGTCATGGCTCATAAGTAATAAGTGGGTGGGTGTGGTTTTACGCTGCTTTTGGGTCTTCACACACTGCACCCATGTGGGAAATCGAACTCGAGTCTTCAGCGTGACGAGCGGACACTTTAACCATTAGGCTACCTGACCACCCCCAATGTAACTGAGGTCATTTGGAGAGAATGGACTGTGGATAAGGACACTTTTTTCTGAGTTTTCGTTCACGATGAACCATTTTATTCCTATATCCTTATTTGGTAGAATCACAAATTACGAGAAATGTTGAAATTATACAAAATGTGACATCACGTAATAGCGAAATGAGTGGCCCTATCCAATATGTAAGTCAGTTCTTGTAGAAATATTACACGCAGTTTTTATTTATTTTGCACCATTATTAACCGAGTTCTATGACAAATTTCACCTTATTGTGTAGCTCGATGCTCATGCTATTGATCACTGGAGTATCTGGTCCAGACCCGATTATTTACAGACCGCAGCCATATAGCTGGAAAATGCTGGGTGCGGCGTTAAACAAAAAAGAAAAACAACAAAAATAACCAAAAAAAACATCAATCGTTTCGGTGATGTCACTGTCACTGTCGTAGATGCAGGATTCCATGGTACATATTTCAGATCTCAGATACATCCTGAACTTTTTTCTTTTCGTGTTGTCGCCATGATAGAAATACTGGAGCCTTCCCTGTCCATGCTGCTAGTGTTTACCCCAACCCAATCACTCACAATATCCCCCGTATTGCTGATGGATCACGTGAGTCGCCGGAAGTGACACATGTCGTCGTATCGCGTAGTTCGCTGCTCATGTTGCTGCTAACTGGATTGTCTGGTCCAGACTCGATTATTTACAGACCGCCGCCATATGTATATCTATAGCTTGAATACAGCTCAGTACGGCGTAAACCAACAAACTAAACAACCAATCTCAAGTATACAATGAAAGAAAAAGAGCTCCTTGTGTTTGGGACTATCAGAATAATGTAAGGTTTGGCCGAAGGAAGGCATGGCAGGTTGATATATGTTTTAAATTCTTGTCGAAATATAGTTACTGTCTATTGTCATCACGACATCACAATATTATAAAATAATAAAAATAGATTGATTATATCATAGAAAACATGGCGAGTACATGATAAAACGATTGTCAAGCGCGCACCTGGCCAGTCATCATACATTATTGTTCTGTCTATAACGGCATAAACAAATTCCATAACCAAGACAATTCCTTTAAAACTATGTGCATATACATTTGATAAAACATATCAAACATTCTCTTAAATTATCATTGTAAGCTTTACATATAAGATTAAATTAAAATTGATGTTTATTGACCTGCCGACATGAAATCACAATATTGAATATTGCACATAACAGGAACTGAAGTACATGTTGCAGATACACCAACGCCTTTTCTTCTGACACTTGTATAAAGGTAATAAATATGGTGTACTACGCTTGATGACTAGATTTCTTATGAAAAACAAAGAAAAGCTTTCAAAGGATACAATCGCATTGCCTATATCCACGCATGATGTGGATACTGATGTAGATAATGAATTCAGTGCCGCCAAATAATATTTGAAAGATGAAAATGTACATTATAATACTGAAACTATGAGCAGTCGGATAGGTTCATTGTGTTTTACTCTGATTTAACCGACTTCCACTATAAACTGCCAATTATACATTATAACACTGAAACAGTGAGCAGTCGGATAGGGTGATTGTGTTTTACTCTTATTCAACCGACTTCCACCTCAAACTGCCAAATATGTACAACAATGTTGGCTGACATCACTACCGATGACTGATTTGTTTACGTTTTGCGAGGGACCTTTCCTTGATTCAGGGATCGTTTGAACATAAATGCGTGATGTAAGTAATCAGAAAAAAAAATAACCAATGACTATCTGTGTATTGTCATTTGTGTTTCATTGCAAACAAGAGAAGTAGTCAGAAATATTAATACCGCAAATACCGTTGTCGTGCGTGATTTTGCGTCTGTCATGACGTTATTCAGGACGGTAACTTGGACAATTTTGTTTGAATTCACGAAATCATTGTAATGTATCTATTTTAGTAAATTTCCAACGTCCTCCTACAAAACTCTCCCTGTGCATATTCTAAAAGTACAGAGACAATGCATGCAACGAATGATGTCTTAAATTTCGAGAGATAACTACACCGTGTAAAATCTGTTTTTCTCTTTCATATTTCATACCAGCCAAGTCTTATGAGCGCAACCATCGTTTTCACACCAAGTATATTTAGACACGTTTATCGATGACAAACACCTTTTGTTGTTTGATTCTAAAATGTATGAGAAATCCTGTGATGTATTTGTCGCAGCTGAGCGTGAAGTATACCTGATGTAATAGGTGTCTCATGGCCGGACGACACGTGAGTTTGTAAACACTATTCAATATAGCGGAAAGCTCACTTTGGCGTTCGTGTTCGTGTATTTTCCAAAACATCACAACCGATTCTAGGGTAATCAGCGACCTTTCAGTGTAACCTTTGCTGATTTCATGACAAACAGACATCAGGAATCACTAAAGATCTATTGTTAAAATACGAGGAAATATCTGAAATTTACACTTCAAACATACACCAAATACTGAATGGCGATTTCATGTTGTGTCAAAAATGACGATTTAGATGTACTGCAGTACCTAATTTTCACAGATCATTTCCACAAATGTCTGCTTTACCTCAGATGCCACTTGGTGTTGCACGATACAGGAAAATTCCCCAGATGTCCAAACTGCATGGTGTATTTGTGTTTGTGATGTCTGTGATATATTATTCGAGTTAAAAGTGAAGTTTAATATCCTGGACATATATGGCCCTATGGCATCAAGGGGGTCAACGCTTATGGATACGATGACCGTAAAGCTCGATGTGGATTTGTTCTTCCTTTCATTAACCGTGTTACAATGGCGTGATGATTGGTTTGTGAGACAGTATAGTCGTGTAGAGTAGCTGGCACACGTATTTGCTCACGTTATCTGCGACAGATTCCGTCCGGCTCGGAAAACTCTGTAAACATTCCTTATTAAGACGTTATTTTTTCTGCCACTTTATAATTTTCTCATATCTGTACTTGTGATGTTACCATTAAAATCTCTTTTATTTCTTATAAATTCATAAAGGAATAAAAACGGGCCATAATTAATTACTTCGAGATTACCCGAAAGGCGCCTATTATCTGTTCATCTCGCGCCCAGGGCAGGAGCCCTTGTATTTAATGAGCTAGCTTAGTCCGTTGTTTGACCACAGCGCACATTGTTTGTCTTATATATGGCGGTGATACCTACACTGACAAAGTTTAATAGCAACATATGTTATATTTGGGATTACACTTTCTTAGTAAAGTACTATTTCTCGTACTTTTTGAATTGAGTTCCATCAGGGATTCGAACCCACACCCTCAGAGTCAGGCACCAAATCGCCAGCACACAAAGTCAGAAGCCCCACCCGCTCGGCCACCGCGACTTCCACAAAAAATGAAAGTTGGACAACTGGTAGTCCAGACTGCGGACTTTATGTACCCCTCTGATAAGTGTTAATTAGCACGGCTCCAACGGCCGAAAGCTATGATTACACAATGCCAGTTTAGAAAGTGTTCAAATGCAACATATGAATTTCACCCAAGTATGAATGCATTTGAGAATTTCTTTTCGTCATTTGCATAAAGCTGTGTAAAGGTCACATGCAACGTAAAACACAACTTTGCAGATTCTGATACCTTTCGGTATGGACATACCGAAACAAATCGTCAAAAATGCAAATTCACACATAAAGTTGAAAAATAACGCGATGAAAAAAAACGCGCGAAATCGGAGTTCAAACGTTTCACTAATTTTCCCCAGACTTTTCTGGGGAAAACGGGTTTCAACAGCTGGGCTGCGCTCATAGCACGTGCGCAAGTAAATAGGTTCGCCCAGCTTGGAAGCGGGTTGTCGGGTGAATACTCGGTGAAGGCTTTGGTGTGAGCTATTTTTCTAATGTTTTGTTGATATCTCACAGGCGCGAGCTTTTTATATGTTATGACAGTAAATTTACTGTTTATATAATTTCATTTGTCTATTTCACCACACGTTCTTCTTACCCAGACATTTTCTCAGTTCGATACTTAAAAGCAATGTCATTATTTAGCGTTGACAGAATTTCTAACTGTGATATAGATATGTCGTTGTCACAGACAAAACTCAATGTCTGTTTTATTGACACCTGTGTGTCTGCCTGCCTGTCTGCTAATGACAATATTCAATACACAGCTGCTATCACTGACCACATGCAATTTGAGCTTAACACCAATCAGGCTACACACCATAAACGAAATGCATTGATTTATGGCCCGAGTTCGGTCTCTGTCACATTATGTAATTACACAGACAGGCAGGTGTGATACTTGAACACATGACATGTTATGATGTCTGTTGTTTGCAAAATGTTATACACCAAAAATGAGCATGTATTTACAAAACCCAACATCTCTCTCTATATACACACACACAATTAGCCGTGAAGGCATCTGCAAATGAACCAGCCGTTACACTTGAGTGCACACCCACCCTCTCTGACTGGGTTCGGTATCCCGGCTGCTTCGTTTCTTGGGAAGTAAACCGAAGTACACAATTTTGCACTTTCGATTTGCGATTGTACGCTTATAATTTTGTTTATATATTTTTTCGTAACCAGCACTGTATATTATATGTCATGAATAAGTGATAATTGTGTTTTAATTATGTTTGATTTTTTTGTTGCATGTGACCTTTAAGCTTTCTTGTAAACTAAAACCTTATAAATGTCCGTTACCCCGATGTCCGTTACCCCGATGTCCGATACCCCCGATGTCCGTTACCCCGATGTCCGATGTCCGTGACCCCGATGTCCGATACCCCGATGTTCTTTTTATGACTAATGAAAGAAAGAACATTGACACTGAAACACATGTGGTCGCAGCCAGATTCTCATCACGATATCTGATGGAAACTGTCATTTCTACAGTAAAATAATCCTTTAAGCAGTCTGAGCTAATCGGGAACACCTGCCACATTCGCACTTCGATGTTGCCATTTAAGTAGAAAAGTAGCAATCTCAGATAGATGACTCTTCCAACAATGGCGCGGCAGTACGTTTTGGATTTACTGAAATAACATATAGGCCAAGATAATTAGAGCGAGAGACGATTTAAAAGTACAATTTCTGTTATTTCACCCAAAACCCGAGTATTACACATGTACACTTTACTCAAAACAAAGAAAAAAATAATAAATTCTGCTATTATTTATCCGAAATTCCTTTTTGTAAATTATCATTTTATGAAAAGTTCTACGTCTCTCGGAGTCATTATGAGAAAAACTTTCTTATAACCCTTCAGTTATTTGTTCTGTCAAAACTAAAAATATCATATTTATTCCATGTTAAAAATAGAATTATATAACCTTCCATTTGATATAATGCTTAAAATATATAGTTTCAAGATATTTTTTTAAAAATGAAACACTTGTTCACTTTTACAAAAAAATATAAACATAGGCATAATGATTACCCTTAAATTTGAGAATGTTCCCAACTTCGGATTTCTTAAAACTTTAGTATGTGATTTATAAAGTATGTTTGAATTAGAAACAAAACAATTATTTT
Source organism: Haliotis rubra (assembly GCF_003918875.1). Taxonomy (NCBI): domain Eukaryota; kingdom Metazoa; phylum Mollusca; class Gastropoda; order Lepetellida; family Haliotidae; genus Haliotis; species Haliotis rubra. The sequence goes on from NW_025767093.1 coordinate 47,839, forward strand.
TGTTTCTGTTGCAATTTGATTTGGGTTCCCCTTTTGGGGATCTAAATCTCCTAATTCTGTTGGAAGGCAACCGACTCAATTTGGGTGTTATACAATGTTGTGTACAGAAATAAGAATGTTGTACAATGTATTACATGTTAATTAAAACCGTGACGTGACCCAGTGCGGCAGTGCGAGGTATACACAGCCCGCTGACTGTCAGGCACCATGAGGGTTGGCCTGCTGGATGAACAGCTAGTTTACAGACCGACAATTTCACAAGGAAAGTGAACGTTGTGCTCGCCAGGCACTATGTAGCTAGTTCCAGCTCAGACTTTAAAAATATGCAGAAACGTGTAGTTTCTAATTTCCTGGTGAATTTGATGGTGTAAATGTAACTGTAAACACTTATTGGCTAGAATTGTAGACAAGTCCTCGCCTACATATCTGTGCCATCTTTATCCCAAAACACTTCTAAGTGGTGTCCGAGATTATGTTATGCGTGAATTCTCTCAACTTTCTACCAAACACCGATAAAAGTACCGTGTTGCAATTGTGTTTTTTAAAATGTCTCTAGTGTAACTGTTTGTGAACAAAATAATGCCTGTTTTCTGATTGTTTAAACATACGCTATTGTCCCAAAAGTCAACGGCATTGCGTACAAGTGCACCACTTATTATCGCCTTCCTCGTCCTTCTACCTCATATCCGAAAACATAAATATATTTAAAATGGGTTTGTATGCTTATGTATAACGTTATGCATTCAATATAAATCTGGCTTGCATAAATGAAGAAAATAGATTTTTCTCTTTCATGTCAAAAGACGAAGGACCGAATATGTACTCCCAAAGGAAGGGGCATAACTCCGCGGTGCTTAGCACCATGTCACTGTAGCCAAGGGCCTAGATTTTCGAAGCTCTCTTAGTGCTAAGATAGTCGTAAGTTAATGTTAATGTATGGCACTTACGATTATCGTAGCGCTAAGAGAGCTTCGGAAAATCTAGGCCCAAAATCACGTAATGGAAATTTGATGTACATTAGGACGACATATTTTCGTGATGTTTCGTTGAGGAGAAGCGAAACCATTCCAGTACAAATATCAATACTGAAACGGTAGGTTTAGTATATCATTGGGGATATACAAGACAACTTTTAGAGAAATATGGTGAAACGTTCACTATCCTGGCGATCACAATGTGAAAATGGTGGTCCAACTAGTTACATTCATCTCTCATTGTACAGAAGGAGAGGAGGAAATGACGTGTCAGACTTCACAGTTTTGTCCAACGACTTAAAAACAACTCGGAACAAGTATTTCTTAAAACGTCAATATATCTACATATCACACATATTATCCATTATGTTACCGTCTCACGGACTGTTTTGATGGTTCTCAACCACTCCGACACTATATATCACTACCATAGATCTCACTAGTACTCTCGTCATGTCTCACAGACTGTTTTGATGGTTCTCAACCACAACGCCACTATATCACTACCATAGATCTCACTAGTACTCTCGTCATGTCTCACAGACTGTTTTGATAGTTCTCAACCACAACGCCACTATATCACTACCCAAAGATCTCGCTCGTTCGGGGCGGTGGGGTAGCCTAGTGGTTAAAGCGTTGACTCGTCACGCCGAAGGCCCGGGTTCGATTCCCCACATGGGCGCAATGTGTTAAGCCCATTTCTGGTGTCCCCCGCCGTGATATTGCTGGAATATTGCTAAAAGCGGCGTAAAACTAAACTCAGTCAGTCAGTCAGTCTCGCTCGTTCAGTCGTCATGTCTCACAGACTGTTTTGATGGTTCTCAACCACACCGCCACTATCTCACTACCCATAGACGAGAGAACGAGCGAGATCTATAGTAGTTATATAGTGGCAGTGTGGTTGAGAGCTGGTACATGGGTTTTTTCACGTGCCACTGGTCACGTGATCTTATGGTCACGTGCATTCGTCAACTGTACAAAGGGAAAAAGGACTCTAAAGCACTAACAAGAACAACCAATTATTTTTCCGCGCCTCCCAAATGTGCAGCCTGAAAGTGCCGTTAGCATGCTGGAAGCGGGAACTTCAGTAAGCGACAGTACTGTTTAGGATTTAAAGACTCGATTGCAACAAACTGGTACCACTGCTGATCGCCCTAGGCCAGGTCGACCACATGTGACGACACCTCCGATCGACTCATAGAGACTGGAATCGAGTTGTCTTCAGTAATGAATCAAGATTTACCCTCAGATTCGCTGATGGTAGGATGAGAGTGTGGTGGCGACGCCGTGAAGGGTATTTTCAGTGCTGTGTACAGGAAGTTGACAGATTTGGGGGCGTAAGTGTCATGGTTGGGGTGCTTTCTGTAGGATTGCCCGTTCCCAGCTTCTGGCTATCCGTGGGATCCTTATGGTGCGGTCCCAGTGCCGAACTCACGCTACTCGACCTTCTCGACCTGAAGGTCGAATTGGGGGTCGAGTTGGTCGAGTTTCAGAACGAGTTAGGTCGAGTCAGGTCGAGTCAGATCGAATCAGGTCTACCAAGTTTTTGAAAATTTTGACATGTCAAAAAATTTCCCCGACTTCCTCCTCGACCTTCGGTCCGAGATGGGGACGAGACCAGGTCGAGAATAGGTCGAGGTAGGTCGAAAAAAAGGTCGAGTTTAGGTCGACATTAGGTCGAGTTGGTCGAGTTGAAGGTCGAGCTGGCCTGACATGCCGATCTGTGTTCGTCTAAGAGTCGATCTGGACTCGACCTTGAGTCAACCAACTCGAACTGGATTCGACTTGGACTCAACCTGGAGTCAACCTATCTCGACCTCAACACGACCTAATCGAGTAAATGGTCGCCATCTTCCCAGACGCTTCATAAAAGCCAAGCGGCAGCCAGTGGTAGCACATCATCTCCACACCAACCTGCTGCCACCCAGAGGTCCACCCTGAGAACACCACCCTCCCCAACACGCCGCAAAGCAGCGAAACAGGCTGGTATCTTCCCCAGCTTTGACTCCAGTGCTGCAGCAGGTATATCTCTGTACCTGCCAAGCGGTCTCTTGGACCCTACACACACCTCAGAGGATGTTCAGGACTCTCAGCAAGGACAGTGAAACTGAGAAGTAGAACTTGGTACTCATATATTGTCATGAACACTTTATACTGATGTGAAATGTTACCTTCAGATTATTTAAATGAGTTTCCAATACAAGATTTAAAATCTTTTTTATCTAATATTTTTTTTTGTATTTTCCATCCATTGCTAAGTGTAAATGTAAATACATCTTTGTTCATCATGTATATAGTTAGTTTTCATTGTGTGTTTTTTCGCATTTACCAATTGTAAATAGTGTAAATATAAAACAAACAAGAGTTCCTTTGTAAATGAAGTAGTCCTAAGTAATAGAGTACACTTTAAAGTCATTTGGATATCATCTTCTCTTGCCAATGAACAGCTCCTGGACCCATGAAATAGTCCTTCAAATAGTTACTTTGGTTGGCGCCATCTAGTGGGGTAACGTTCCTCGTACCCCGGTTATCCCGTTAAGCAGCTGTGTGTAGGAGCGCCACTTGCCTGGGGTTAGTGAACAGTCCCCATTCCCCGGTCTATGAGGTTCATCTGACTGTTCCGGTTCCTCGTTCTCAGCATGTTGTGTAAAGTGAGTAAGGCCTGGGATATCTGTTTAGGGAACCTCATAGCCAGAATCCCGAAGGTATTCTCCACCACTCGTCTGGCCCGAGACAGTCTACAAAAGTCACAAATTAAACATTTTTAAGTCAAATGCATTCAAAATTCAAAACCTTTGATATAATATTGCAGACACCCAAAGATACTAAGTTATTATTTAATTTAGGTATTTATGGAAAAGAATAATAACCTGCAGTTGAAGATCTGCTGATCGGGGTCCATCTGACGCATGGAACAGGACTTTATCATCCAGGGGCAGAGTGGAAAGGCATCGTCTCCGATGATGAAGTATGGCACACCATACTGGGAATACGCGGTCATCGCCCTCCATCCGATCTCGTGAATTGTTGAAAACCATCAGCGTCTGATGCTGATCCCTTGGCCCCAACGTTGACCCACGGGAACTTGTAGTCGGCATCCGCGAGTGAAGACAATAGAGAAGAAGTTCTTGTAGTGGTAGAAGAGGGACCCGTTTTGGGGGGGTCTTTTTGATGCGTATGTACTTGCCATCAAACGCACCGGTGCAATATGGAAATTGCCACCTTTCCTTGAAAGCACGGGCTACAGTATTCCATCTACTCTGATCCCATTAATCTGACCAATACTCAGCTTTGAAGGCTTCAAGGATAGGATTGATGTGCTTACGGCTGAGGTTTTGGCTTTGGAGGAGGGTTGGCATTCTCCAGATCATCCACCAGTTCAAGCAGGTGCCAGGCTATCTGCACCCAAATGGTAAGCAGTCTTCACTTCTCGGGGCTCACCAGGTTTACGTCGGGGTTCCTGATGGTGATGTTACTACTTTGTAGTCCTGTAATTGAATGGGTACCTGGTGAAAATGAACCCAGTAATTTATACAATTTGGAAACCAAGGGTCTACTCGGCAGAAAAATGGAATTTCCGTCGAGAACCAGTCGCTCCAGTTGAAAACACAGGTCGCGGTGAAGTCGGGCCGGTCGACTTAGGACGAAATTACTTCGAAATTAGGTCGATATACAGGTCTAGCTGGTCGAGTACATGTCTTCTCAACTTGGCCGACCTAAGTCGAGATAGGTCGACTGAAGTCGAACTAAAATCGAACTAAGGTCGTAAAGGTCCTTACGAGGTCGTTATGAGGTCGTTTGGAGGTCGTTTTGAGGTCGAGATACCCCCCAGGTCGAGACCGGTCGAGTAGTTTGCGAAGTCTAGTCGGTCGAGCTCCCGAGGTCGCCACTGGGACCGCACCATTAAAGCTGCAGGTTACCGCGACCAAGTGCTGGCCCCCGAACCTATTCCATTAATGGCAGCACATGGTCCAGTTCAATGCCAGACCCCATACATCCATCTCGAACAGGAATTACCTGCAAAACGCAAGAATCATATGGCCATATACGCAACTGAACGTTTGAAACATCAGATTTAATTTCTTGCGACTTGACACTTTGTTTACGCCTTTTGCTGAAAATTCTGTCAGCACATGGAACAGATTTGGGCTTTGTGATTATTCCCAGTTCATCCTTAACAAATAAATGATAACCTCTATACCACATTCTTGCATCCTTTCTATTATATATTATTCCATATATGGTTGTGTAGTTTCTACTTTGATTCAGTATATGCCAGCAAAAAGTAAGAAAATCATTTTCAGACTGTATAGGTTGTAGAGCATATCTACTTGAGCAGGTGATATCTTACAGTAAACACACAAAACACGTCAAGGTAAACAACAAATAGTATGTTTTGCGAGTCACTAAAACATACATACACAACTGCTTCCGGTATATTTACTTATTCGAAACAATCGTATATTATTGATAATAAAGTCAGAGTTTGCCCTAAGATCGCAGATAAAATATCACACTGATTTGATTATGAATCAATGAGGGAGTCATATAACAGAAACTAAATTACACCAGAGATAAGTAAATATGGCGCTGATTGCCACTAATGAAAACACAAACACGTGACGCCCCTACGTGATAATAAAGGTCACCCAATGACAATTTACTGCACCTCAGGCGGGTCTCTCAAGTCTAATACTAATAGCATAAACATCACATTTAAAAATTGTGGGCTGAATCTGAAACTGTACAATATGGCATATTTTCAGAGAATATTTACAATATTAGTATTATACATACCCATTCAACCAGAAGAGGTATAACACGGAAAAATATACAATCAATGGAATCTTCAGATTTCATGTTGGCTGCTCATAGCAAATCACACTTTACATATAAGAGCAGACTGGGTTGATCGACAGTACAACCTTAAGATACTTTTTATGTTATTACTTTTATTCTCTCAACCAGAAGTGTTTGAAGTGGAACGAGTATAAAATCTATATTTCAATGGATTTCATTATGTTCTTTTGAGTTCTAAATATATATAATAATATATACTTCATACTTATGGGCAGTGGGTCAATATTGCATGTTTTAATTTCCTTGACTACGCTTATTACACATATTCCCTAATCCAAATCTGGCATAATTGTTTTCGTTATTGCATAGTTGTTACACATTGCAATATTCCAGCCACATGATACCTGTAAATAAGTTTGGACAAGACAATTCAGTTATTGAGGTCATTGGGACCTGATGCTAAACAATGAATAAGTCACAAAAAAGTAGATATGAAGGCATAATTTATCTCAGGAACAATATTTTATCAAAGACACTTCAGCTGCTTGGCTGCAGACGACTATTTCGAGCACATTGTGAAGGGGGGACAACTCTAAACGCTAGCTTGTCCTGCAAATTTTAATGTTGTTGATGACAGAGCATAGAGCACCAAATTCAAGCCCTATGAAGGGCTCAGTGAATTTCCCGTTTATTTCAAACCGATTGGGAAGGGGATTTTTAATTAAGTGAAGGTTTAAAGGAACAGTAACAAAACGTTTTTCAATAGTTTCTATAACAGTTATAACTATAGCCTTCTGAGATGAGGCACAAACTCTCCCGCTTTTTTCATTCTGAAGTAAGTATGCCCTGTATGTCTTGTTTCTGTTACTGGCAAATCGTATATGATAATGGCAGTAATACTAACGTAACATTACTTTGAGGCTAAGAGTGTTATGAAAAGGAAGCCACTAACTTCTCAGGGACCATGAAAGTTTAGGGGTGAGAACTTACATTTGACCTTTTAACTCTGACAATATCAGCTTGGTATTGTGTGTGATGGTATGTTACTGAATATACCCTACCGTTATTTACAGATCATCACTCTTCTTACAATGTAATCAGTGTGTACATGTACCTATAAATATTTCTTGTATTTCAGAAGAAATATTCTCGGAAAAGTACGAACAAGCAACATACCAATCTCTTATAAACTCTCAAAATTTGCATAACACAAATATCTAAGAAGTTTTAAATCCACAAAACAAACTTGTATTATTATACTTACATACCCACCCAGAATGGACATAACATCATTAAAAAATAATTGTGATATAATTTAATTTTCTTTTTTCCCGTTGTTACTTTAAAGAAACCATTCACTGTATTATTACATAAACACTGCGCAGAAGTGGCCAGGGTTGCCCATATATACAATTTACTATATTTTTACACATATAATTAAAGCATAATTATTAAACTATTAAAAATAATCCAATGCCATTCACATCATATATTTTCTGGTTCTATTTATGTACATACATACATATATTGTTAAAAGGAATAATTAGCTATATTTTAAGATATCATTAGATATTGCAAGACATATTTCAAGTAGAGGAGCAACCATTTTTGGGAATGTATGAATGAACCATTATAAAACACCTGACACCTAAATCCAGCCACCACAACCAGGAACATTAATTGGTCGCTCCCTTATGGTAAGCTACAACCCAACTCACCAAATGCCAAGGTAAAGTAATTACAGCAAAGCGCATGCAAATGAATTATATTCCGTTTCAGTTTCACGTTTCTACTTTTTTTAGCTGCATTAGTTCGCTATTTTGGCTCAAATCGACTACTAGTTAGAATAAAGGACACGAGTTGTGATTTTGCTCTAAATATACTAGGCAGATAAAGAAACTGTGCATACAAAAATGTAAAATCTAAATTTATCAAACCTGTGTAGACACATAAGGATTTAAACTCAGAGATTAGTGACATGTATAACATGCATGCACGTGCCACGTTCTGTGATGTCAGTGGTTTCATCCTTGAGACGTGCAAGACGTTGTTGCACGTGCAGTCCTGGAAAGAGAAACAGAGCAAATGAATGCCACACAATACTGTCACTTTGGAAAGCTCAACCCCCTGCCCTTGCGATCGTTCAAAAAGTTAAACGGCTATTGAAACGCATAGCATGCCAAGGCTCTCGTCTGCACAACGTCAAGAGGCCGTAGGGATGGTGCATGGGGGAATGTCTCAACGACAAGTGGCTGCACATTTCCACTGCCACCGGAACACCATTTCTGCCCTGGTGAGACGTTACCAGAACACAAATGACGTCATCGATCGGCCACGTTCTGGACGTCCACATGTAACAACGCCAAGACAGGACATATGGATAAGGGCGACACATCTTGGCCACAAGTTTTTTAGACTGTAGCGATGACTGCCCGGACCATCCTAGGACTTCGCCGTATCCACCCCAACACAGTTCGACAACGTTTACGTCATCACGGGATCAGACCACGACGTCCCGCCATACGGCCTATCCTGACACAACGTCATCGACAAGCTCGCCGAATGTGGTGCCGAAATCATGTCCGCAGACCCTTGTTTTGGTGGAGAAATGTTGTTTTTACAGATGAGTCCAGCTTTAACATTTCCAATAGTGATGGACGTCAACGCGCCTATAGACGCATGGGAGAACGTTATGCACAGGCCTGTGTCTTGGAGAGGAATCGCTTTGGTGGTGGTTCTGTGATGATTTGGGGTGGAATAACCGAACGCCAAAGGACTCCTTTGGTAATTGTTCAGGGCAACTTAACTGGTGTGGGCTACAGGGATCAGATTCTTCGACCTGTGGCGATTCCTTTTCTGCAACGTCAAGGCCCTGGGTTAACATTCCAACAGGACAATGCCCGCCCTCATACGGCAAGGGTTGCTATGGATTTCTTGCAACACCACAACGTTGACCTACTGCCTTGGCCTGCAAATTCACCGGATCTCTCCCCGACAGAACATGTTTGGGACGAGATGGATCGACGTCTACGCCGTCTTCCTCATCCGCAAGATAACGTCCTTGACTTTGAACAGAACTTGAGAGAATCTGGCGTGACATCCCACAAGCCTTCCAATGATAGGCTCTATGCTTCGTCGATGCACTGCTGTTCTCAATGCCGATGGTTGACATATCCGTTATTGAGCTTGTGACATGGTCGTTTGACCCCTGTCCCGCTTGTGGACTCGTGACGTCATCGTGATTGACTTTTCAGTTGAAATTCTCACGACTTGTTATGGTCTCATGATCCCTCCATTACAATTTATATGTACCTTGGACATTGTTATCGTACTTATTAACTGGGATAATGTTTTGACAATGCACAGTTTCTTTATGTGCCTAGTATATGTTTTGTCGATGAAATACTTAGTTGAAAGCAACACGTACAGTTCCTCAAGGTAGTTGAATAGTTTCCTCAGTAGTGAACAGTACATAAGAAACAAAGCAGAAATTCACGTCAATGATTTTATCAATTTGTATGTTGTCTTGGTCGTGTTTTCTGAAGATGTAGCTGAATAGTGAAGAAAGTTGGTTGGTTGGTTGGTTGGTTGGTTGGTTGGTTGGTTGTGTAACGCTGAATTCAGCAATATTCCAGCTTTATGGCGGCAGTCTGTAAATTATCGAATCTGTACTGACAGTCCAGAGATCAACAGAATGAACGTCGATCTACGCAGTTGGGATACGATGACATGTGTCAACCAAGTCAGCGATCCTGACCACCCGATCCCATTAGTCGCCTCTGTACGACAAGCATGGGTTACTGTAGACCAATTCTAACATGGATCTTCACGGGTCGAATAGTAAAGAGGCACCCGTGAAGAGCCACCTCCTCATGGTGGGTGCTGCGTAACGCTAAGAGCTCTTCAACCCCCAGTGTGGACCCAGGGGGATATTTGGTCCACCAACCCGTTTGCCGTGGGTTGCGCCCCTGTGTCGGTGGAGGACGGGAGTCTGGTGGTTGAGGGCACTGGTTCCAGGAACAGTGTTCCTTTGCCCAACACACCACTTCGCCCCTTACTTCACCTAGACGGGTGGTTGAATGGGCCGGGCCCGGTTCAACCAATCAGCTGGTCCCGCCGAGCCCTGTGCTGCAACTACGTGATGCTAAACATTAATCAAAAATATTACTTTGATATTTCAGGCTTGGCCAAACTATTTTGAACCAATGATTCCAAATCAGTATTATTTCATATGTGTTTTTGCCTAGAGTCGTATGCCAGAAGGCGGTGGCTCATGGGGCCAATCTGGTGGGAAATTAAACTTTTAGTTCTTCCACTTGAGTATATCCGAGTATCCTTGGTGCTGCAAGTCGGAGAGCCGCTTATTTTCAGTATTGTCCCTGTGATATTCCGTGGTGGGTGGGCAGCTCGGATGATGAAATCTAAACAACAACCATGGCTTATGAAACCCCAACCAAAAAAAAAGTCCTTTTGAAACTGACCTTGTTGATAACGACCTCAAACTGCCCAAACCAACTGATTACTGGCCACGTTTTGTTGTCATTGAGACAAAAGATATGACACCATTAAAATTGAACCCTTTTGATGTGTCTAAGGGTATCCAACGCATTGCCGGCGATGTGAAGACCATTTAAAGATTACGTTCTGGTGCGCTGTTGATTGAGTGTGGTAAAAGACAGCAGTCAACCAACCATTTGAACACCGAAACGTTTGTCGGCATTCCTGTCACCGTCACGGATCACAAGACCCTCAATATGAGCAAGGGAATTGTTAGAGATCATGAGAAATTGCTGGCTGACATGTCGGAACTGGATATCGTCTCCGAGATGAAGGATCAGGGTGTACTCTATGTTAAACGTTTCTCAACCCGTAAAAACGACACAACCATTAAAACCAACACGTATCTGTTTTCCTTTTCTCTCCCTAATGCACCAAAATCACTGGTTATTGTAACCTTAATGTTGAGACATACATACCCTCTTAGGTGCTTCAAATGTCAAAAGTGTGGCCACGGTGTAAATACTTGCACATTGTCTGTTGTGTGTGCTCACTGTGGTGAAAAGACACATACAACAGAAGATTGTGACAGTAGTGTCAAAAAGTGCACCAACTGCGTAGGGAATCACCCATCTTATTCTAAGGAAGGTCCTGTTTGGAAACAGCAAATGGCAATTAATAGAATAAAGTTCACCCAAAACATCAGCTTTGCAGATGCAAAAAGACAAGTCCTAAGCTCAGAACAAACAGAAAGCTATTCTTCCATTGCCAGAAGAACACCTGAAACAACATCTAGAGGAGTTACAGTATCTGCAAGTTGTCAGACAAACTTGACTTGGGTGAAAACGGATTCTCCTAACCTTTTCTCACCTACTACATCTTCTCAAACAGGAGAATCACTGCCAGAAACATCTCAAATACAATTAGAGACATCCCCTGATCATGAAACTTCTTCTCAGCCGTCAACAAGGTCTCAACAAGGTATCACTACAACCAAAAGTAAATCTTATGACCGTGACACATTTTCTCAGTCAACTCAAAGGGCTCAATCTACGTCAAAAGTTCAATATATCGTTAAAAACAAAAGCAAACCGAAGCCAGATTCTTCCAAGAAACAAGTGGCAGAGCCCCAAAAGGGTCACACGATAAAATTCAACTATTTAAAAAATATGGATCCCTCGAGGACATGGACGTGTCCGAAAACGTCCATTCAAGGGCACACAACTTGTCGCCCTCCAAAAAGGTGCGGGGTAGATCCCCTATCAATCCAACTATAAGATAGGTTTTTCAAGACATATCGTCCAGTGGAACTGTAGATGACTACGGACCAGTTTTAATGAAATACAGCGAATAATCCTGGATTTAACACCATCAGCGTTATGTCTCCAAAAGACTTATCTGAAACAGACAGATCATTTTAACTTACGTCAGTTTAAAGCTTATCATTATTTTTCCCCTCTGGGTGATAGAGCCACTGAAGGTTCCACTATCCTTATACGACAGGATGTTATTCATAGCCCTGTTACACTTAACACTTATCTCAAAGCTGCCGCGGTGCGGCTTACTCTGGGTGTAGCATTTACATTATGTTCTCTATATATTCAGCCTTCATCGGCACTTCTGCAGACTGAAATTCAATCACTCTATGATCAACTCCCGAAACCATGTGTTATTATGGGTGACCTAAACGGTCATAACCCACTCTGGGGCAGCACTAACACTAATACTAAAGGCAAAATACTTGAAGATTTCATTTCCAAATATGACCTGCGCATATTTAATGATGATTCCTGCAACTGGCACTTATTCTTCTCTGGATTTGTTTCTTGCAGATTCTAACCTCCTGAATGAATTTGATTGGTCTGTTCATAATGACCTTTGTGGAAGTGACCACTTCCCAACTATCCTTTCAGAAATAACTCCATCCGATTCTCCATCGTTTACAAAATGGAACTTTTTGAAGGCTAACTGGTCTTTATATCAAACTATTTGTAAATCGAAACTGCAAACTAGATATACTCACGAATATTTATTGAAGGGCGAAGATCCTCCGTTTTGTATCTCTTGTGATGAGAAAGTCACCGTCAAGCATATCCTGCTTGACTGTGTTGAATTCTCCATCATAAGGGACAAATATTTCAATGTTAAAACAGTTAAGGATCTTTTTAACACCGTTAATTTTCATTTAATTATTGTTTTTTTTTAAAGAAATTGATTTCATAGATGAATTTTTAATAATATGTTCTGTAGATAGATGTATTTTAATGATTGGTAGTTTAGATTAGTAACTTAGATTGTTATAGGCTGTACCCTCAAAGGGGGCTAAAGTACGGTAAAATTATTGTCCTCCTGAGAGGGTACGTAAGTCCCAAAACTTTCAAAGTAAAATATACATTATCATATTTTAAACGTAGTATTTGTGTTATTATAAGTGTTGGATACATTTTTCCTACAATCGCCAGCGGCTGAAGGGATGGTGTAAATCCAGCTAGGATCCATGCAGGTAGCAAAGGCACTGTAAGTCCCCGTGGTTCCTAGTATGGTGATCTACCTTCAGTTGTTGGCGATCTATAGCCCGTGTTTTATACTGTATTGTCTTCATTAATTGGAATGTTTTAGCTTTGCTCGCTAGTTTTATATTCATATCGGTGATTTCTCTAGTATTTGTACTGACCGTCGTCGACAGGTTTTATCTTCCAAATGTTTTCTCCTTTTATTGTATGGATTGTTCTCGTCACGATTTGGGTGAGATATTGCCGATGTGACGTTAAATATTAACTCACTCACTCTATCATAAGAAATAAATATTTCAATATTAAAACAGCAAAGGACCTTTTTAATAAAGTTAATTATCATTAAATTATTGATTTTTTAAAAGAGATAGACTTAACTTGTTAAATGAATTTTGATAAGTGTTTTGTAAATAGATAAGGTTTTATAATTGGTAGATCAGATTATCAAATTGTTAGTGGCTGTATCCTCAAAGGGGGTTGAAGTAGCGTAAAATTATTGCCCTCCTGAGAGGGTACGTAAGTCCCAAAAACGTTCAAAGTAAACTTTTCACGTACCAAGTTTTTCAATGTAGTATCTTTGTTCTTTTAAATATCGGCTAAATTATCCTACAATCGCCAGCTGCTGAAGGCACGGTCTAAATCCAGCTAGGGTCCATGCAGGTAGCAAAAGAACTGTCAGTCCCCATGGTCCCTAGTATGGTGATCTACCTACAGTTGCTGGCGATCTATAGCCTATTTTATATTGTATTGTCCAACTAGTGCTATTCCTTTTAACTTTCCACGCTAGTTTTAATTCTAATTGTGTTATTCTAGTTGTTTTCCTCTCCTTCGTGTTATATGTTCACATTCTTATAAAACAGGACACACAAGTGATCAGGCCATTAAGCACATGGCGAGCAACTTTATATACCCCCAGTCGAATCGGAGAACTGAAACGAACCACCGTGTTCCAATCTGGTACAAAATATTGATTCACAATTAAACGAAATATGTGACATCCCCTCTGTTGTTACGAAAAGAAATTAACAGTCCCTTGTTAGCACTAACTGTATAGTCAGCACTGAATCAATCATTTAAACTTTCTTGTAAAGAAAAGCATGTTAAGAGATTAACAATTAAAAGTCTTTCCACATCAGCATAAATCATACCGTGATGGTTTGAAGATCAGACGACCCTTCGATGTGACACCAGTTGGTTGCCGCGATGTGTTAGGAGTTGCGATTGGAGTCGATGTTGTGATATGATATCTCTATCTTTGCAGAAGCAGCTGGACTAGTAGAGGTGCTAGCAGGAGGGCTAGGAGCCTCCCGTCGTGAATTCTGTTCGTCAGGTATAATGTCTCTCTTGTTTCGCCTATACTCTGCACCTTCTGCTGTCTTCACATAGTACGATCTCGGAGTTTCAGCTCGTCCTGTGACTGTTGCCGGAATCCAATGTCTTCCCTGTCTCATCCTGTTGGTATCGTCGCTCTGAAAGTCAGCTCTGCTGTGTGCAGATCGATCATAATAGAATTTCTGATTGTCCTTGGAATCTGACAAAGCTGTGTAGACTTTGTTACCTTCTTGTGTCTCGGGTATCAGCAAGATGGTTTTACACGGCAGGTTATCTCGCAGTCTTCTACCCATGAGTAGTTGCGATGGAGAGCACCCTGTGTCTCCTATGGGAGTGTTCCGATAGGCAAGCAGCGACAGGTAGGGATCAGACCCGCTCTGCTTTGCTTTTGTTAGAAGTCGTTTCACTGTTTGCACTGATTTCTCTGCCAGACCATTAGCCCGGGGATACAGTGGTGACGAAGTCACATGTTCAATGTTCCATGAATCAGCAAAACTTCTAAAGTCTGTTGACGAGTATTGTGGTCCATTATCTGAAATGATCCTGGAAGGTATGCCATGCCGAGCAAAGATGGATTTCAGATGAGTTATCACTGTTGATGATTTCGTGTTTACCAGCAGGGCAATCTCATTGAAGCGACTGTAAAAGTCCACCACTATTAGGTAGTCTCTACCATCTAACTGGAACAGATCTGTAGCCACGATCTGCCAGGGCAGTTTGGGAACTTCAGTAGGAATCATTGGCTCTTTACACTGTGACATTCTATTTTGATGACAAGTACTGCAGTTGTCAATCACACGTTCGATGTCTATATTCATCCGTGGCCAGAACAATATTGTCCGAGCTCTATCCTTGCATTTCACAATGCCCTGATGCCCAGTGTGTATCTTGTCCAACATCTCCCTTCTAATAGTGTTTGGAATGACGATCTTGTCACCTTCCAATAGCGTGGAATGTTGTAATCACCGGATTACGTGGTCCAGACGCTGAAATATAACGTCGTGGGACTTTAACAATGAACAACAAAGTATTTTACTTTATATCTTTAGGTATTTAGAAAAAAATTAAGCACGGTTCCTCATTTATAGGAATTTCGTTTAATTTCTGTAATGCACATATAATATTTATATATTATGATGAGATGAGTTCGAAACTAGAAACGTGTTTGTAATTCATCATTCTGAACATGATCATATACGATACGGAATAATGAATAGACAAGACAAAACATTGATTACACCAATCGTGACAAACTCGTGTTATTCCGGGACAAGCCGAATAGCGAGGTTGCGGACAGAGGCGAGTGGTGACGAATGTGATTACACAACAGTCTCGTTTCCTGTTGACTCCGTCCTATTGCGCAACGTACAATAACCAGTCCAGAATGTTGAGACTAATCCATTTAACTGGATACATAAATATTAATCAGTATTATTTGATATATCTAAGCACTTGTATATTGCAACACTAAGCTTCTTCTAATCCTTGCAAACATGTTGTGCAGCATGCTCTGTCGTACAGCGAGCTCTGACAAGCAGAAACCTGGAAATCGTGGAAATCTTAAAACGAGGCTCTGCCGCTAGAAAAGTTTGGCGGTCTGGTACTGACTTGATATTATATCAATCACATTGTGCGGTACAGAACTACACTGAATAAGTGCATAGTACACATAACAGCTTTAACCAGTAAATATTTCCCTGCAAGAGATGCTATAGTTCAGCATTGTGAAGACCCTTAGCCTCGAGCATCCCGCCCACACAGAATAGAATATGAGAAATGCATTGACTTTGTAAAGACATATTCTAGACCAGGATGTCCTGCGTTTTGTGATCAGGGAAACAAGAAAACAAACCTTTTTGTCAGAATGACCATCATGTCTGAACTCTAGAACCATCAACTATATGATGCATGTAAAACTGGTTATAAAAATAACAACTGATATTCGATAATTCTGTCAGATTCCACGTCGTACTGTATCATGTCCCTTGTATATCATGTGTCTGTACACAAGTTGGCAAGTTCTACAGTTACAAGAGGGTCAGGCATTAAACTGACATTGAATGTGATGTGTGTGTAGAGAGCAAGTTCGACAACTTCCCCGACTGTGAGGAACTGAAGAAGGAAGGCTTCTGTGAGGGGGATCTGGCGGAGGCGAGGGCTGGGTGTGCCAGAACGTGTGACACACCCAACGTACCTGTCACCCCAGGTAATGTTACCTGTACATGAGTCACACCTGTGTGTCGTCAATACACCTGACACAAGTTCCTCACATTTACCTGTACATGTGACACACCTGACACACTTCACTGACGTTTACCTGTACATGCAACACCCCTGACACACTTCACTGACGTTTACCTGTACATGTGACACACCTGGCATGCTTCACTGACGTTTACCTGTACATGTGACACACCTGACACACTTCACTGACGTTTACCTGTACATGCGTCATACCTGGCATACTTCACTGACGTTTACCTGTACATGTGACACACCTGACACATTTTACTGACGTTTACCTGTACATGCGACATACCTGGCACATTTTACTGACGTTTACCTGTACATGCGACATACCTGACACATTTTACTGACGTTTACCTGTACATGTGACACACCTGACACACTTCACTGACGTTTACCTGTACATGCGTCATACCTGGCATACTTCACTGACGTTTACCTGTACATGTGACACACCTGACACATTTTACTGACGTTTACCTGTACATGCGACATACCTGGCACACTTCACTGACGTTTACCTGTACATGTGACACACCTGACACACTTCACTGACGTTTACCTGTAACCTTATCAATGTCGTCGCAGGGGTTAAACTTGAACCGTTTGCCCGTTGTGGTTGTTGTTGCGTAAACCCGCCCGTTGAAATACCAGGTACTTTCAATCCCAGCGTGACTCTTGAGTCTGTTTATGAGGACAACATTAGTTTTAGTAACATCATCGGCCAACTTCGACTCCAACTTCTCACGAATCTGTTTCCTCAAACGAATAACTCGAGATTTTGCCTCTGAAGATGTGAATTTTATTAACATCGATTTTGTAACTGGATGTTGGCATGGTCAATTCTATGAATAGCTAATATGTCATCCTGGTTTACATCAGAGTTTGCTTTACTTTTCATCAATTCCGTGAATATTTTCTCACATCTTTACCTTCAGATTCGGGTAAATTGAACACTTTGATATTGTTCTTTCTGGAGAATTGCTCGTTTTGATTACTCTGTCTAAAAGCTTCGTTTGCACGAGAAGCTAGTTCAGCAAATTTCAATTCCATTTCATCCATTTGCGCTTGGTTTTTTTCTATGTCTTTTCGGAGCTTTTCGTTTTCTTTCTTTAAGACCATCATATCAGTTTTAACCTCGTCTATGCGCCATGCCCATTTTGGAGATCACAGTTTCTGTAACTTCGTCTTTCAACTGTTCTCTTAATGAGTCGAGATATTCGTCGACCACCGACTTCATTAGTTGTTTTATATCATCTTTCGTAGGCATTTCCAATAATAGCTGACGAAGTTCCTGCATATCTGCATTAATTTCAGTCAAATGAATAAGATAAATGAATGAATGAATAAGATGCAGAAAAGATGCTCCAAATAATAACTTTGGGCTTTTTGTAAGAGCTTCGACCTTGTTTATTCCATTTCCTGCGCGTGTTGAGGCTTGGCAACCATTCCCGCATCCATCTTTTCCAAAAATACCGCACAAGTTCTTGAATCCTCTGCCAGCGTCTTCTCGGGTTGAAGTCTGTTGAATCCACACATTCAGGGGCAAATATACCTCCAGCTTGTCCATGAATGAATTGGTTTGGCATCAGTGGTGTCTCATCTTGAGGGTAAGCTGACTGGTATATGAGAAGTCTTGAATTTATGTGCTTCTGCTCCTGCCAACGTCCCTCTTGCTGAGGATGGCGTAGATAGCACGCTCTGCTGCTTTAATCATTGTTTCAAATATTCCTCCAAAATGAGGAGTGTGTTGAGGATTAAAGAACCATTTTACTCCTCTATTTGCAAGAGATCTCACAACGACGTCTTGATCCATTTGTTGAACAAGCTCTTTCAGTTCTTTTACTGCTCCAACAAAGTTCGTACCATTGTCAGAAACCATGACTTGAGGAAGACCTCTTCTGCTTACCATGCGATAGAAAGCATTTAGAAGCGAGTCTGTATCTAGGCCAAAGGCAATTTCAAGGTGGACAGCTCTCGTCTTGAGACACGTGAAGAGACATAAGTAACGCTTTGTCTCTTCTATGCCCGTCCTTGAGTGGTCAGGAATGGTACAGCAAAATCCACACCTACATCAGTAAATGCTCGAAGTGAAGGCTGCACTCTAAAGGCAGATAATAGTGCCATCAATTGGTAAGCTCAGTTTGCATGTAGCACATTCACGTTCCCACTTTCTGATTTCTTCTCTTCCAGACAGGATCAAGAATTTGGACAATAGTGCTGATAGTGTTTGGTTTGTTCCCATAACATGATTTCCAGCTTCGTGGTAGTGCTTTACAATTAGCTTGGTTACCCAATTATCTCGAGGCAGGATAATTGGGAATCTTGATCCAAAGGAAAGACATTCAGCTTGCCTTAACGGACCATTTACTCTCATGAGACCCTGATCATCAAGAACTGGCTGAAGGCTAAGGAGTTTTGATTTGGTTGATAATTGTTGTTCGCCTTTTGAAAAGTTGGTGTACTCATCACTGAATTCATCCTTCTGAAGCTGGGTAAGTATTCTAATTTCCGCATCTTCAATTTCTTCTGGAGAGAGTTCACCTGTTGTTCTCTCATGCTTTTGTGATGAACAATTGTCCAGAAATCTATAGACCCATGCATTAACTCTCCTGAGTCTTTGCCAGCTTGAGTATCTGCTTGGTTCAAGTCTCCATGATTGTTCATTACTCACAGCAAGTAAAGCAAATATTTTTGCTAACTTTTCATTGTCACCTTTTCCTTTGTCCTTCTGCTATGTCATTTTTTGTTCTAGCCATTCTGTTTCTTCTTTTGGGAGGAATTCAGGACCTGACCACCATAACTTCCTGTTAAGCAGTTGTAATGCAGGAACCCTCATGACAACATGTCAGCAGGGTTCATTTCAGTGGGAACATGCCCCCACTGAGATGGATTGGTAACCGACTGTATTTCTTCAACCCTGTTGGCTACAAATGCTTTGAAAGATCTGCTATTGCTATTTATCCAGCACAGTACATTTAAACTGTCTGAACAAAATCTAACCTGTTGAATTTCAAAGTTCAGTGCTTTTGTCACTGTCAAGTCTAACCTCAGACCAACTGTGGCGGCCATCAATTCTAATCAAGGAATACCTGTTGCTTTCAGTGGTGCTACACGACTCTTAGCTACCACTAAGCGACTTGATTTGCCTGTAAGAAATGGATGAACTGCATACACAACAGCACCATAAGCATCTTAAGACGCATCTACAAACACATGATATGAAATAAGGTATGTGTTTTCTGAGCACAAACACCTCGGTACTTTTAAAGCATGCATTTTCTTTACTTCGTCTAGCCATTTTGAAAGTTTGTTTTTCAGATCTCCAGTTATTTCATCATCCCAGTCAACACCAGATGTCCACATCTCCTGTAGCAGTATTTTAGCTGTGAAGGTTAATGGAGCAACAAACCCTAATGGATCAAAGAGTTTTGCTATATTGCTCAAGAAGGTTCTTTTTGTGATTTTTACGTCAGTTGCAGGAAGTTCAGATTTGAACATGAACACATCCGTTTCAGCAATCCACAATAGTCCTAGTGTTTTCATTGAAGGTAAGTAACCTTTGCTCAGATCAACTTCACATGCTGTCTTCTGGTGGTATTCTCTCGAGAACCTTACACGAATTCGATAACCACTTCCGAGCATGCATTCCGGCCTTGGACCATAACTCTGACAACTGTCTGTTGAGTTCTACCCCTTTGTCTTCAGTTTCTACAGAGTCCATACTATCATCCATGTAGGTTGATTTTGTTACCGTCTCTGCTGCTAGTGGTAAGTCTGCAGCATATTTCTTTGCATGTTCTTGCGTGACGTATTGAGCTAAGAAAGGAGACGACGTGACCCCAAATACTACACAACGAAATTCGTATATGTCAGGTGGCTCGTTCATTTTTAAAGATCGCCATGGGAACCTATGGTATCACTTTCTGGTATTTTGATTTGCAAGTACATGGCCTCAATATCACAAACAAGTGAAACTGTATGCTTTCTAAAGCGAAGCAAGACATCCAATAATCATGCTGTAATTTTGGACCAGGATGGATTGCATCATTCAAAGATATGCCTACATACTTTGCTGACGCATCAAAGACTAATCTGACTTTAGTAGTCAGTCTATCAGGGCGTATGATTGGAAAATGAGGTAAGTACCACTTCCCACAATCAGTTGTCTCATCAGAAGGAACTTTGCGGATGTACCCTTTCTGCAAATATTGTTGTATAATGTCATCATATGCCATGGCTGTATTTTGATCTTTACAGTTTCTTTTCTATGTTTATCAACCTTCGAAGAGCCATGTCATAATTGTGAGGCAAATTTTGAACATTATCTTACCATGGAATGCCAACTTGATAACGTCCATGCTCATACAACAGTGTCTCTTGCACTTTGGCTATAGCATTCCTGTCGTCAGGTGTTAACATGAGCTCTGACTTGTAGTTCTCTACATCCAAAAAACCTATGCATCAAGGTATTCAGTTCAACTTCTACCTCATTTGTGAAGTATGCATCTGCAAATCCAGTATGAGGATTCTTCCCTGTCTCAATATTACCGATACATGTCCATCCTAAAGGAGTCCTTCTTGCAACTGGCTCTCCCGGGTTTCCTTGAACCTCTCCATAAGAGCAATACAAATCTAAGTGGTCAATACCTATCAACAAATCAACAGATGGACTTTTCCCTTTGTTTGGGAATTCAATGTGCTGCAAATGACGCCATTTGTTCTTATACTTTTCCCAGTCAATGACTTTCATGTTCCCTGTGACCTTTGTTGTTGTCAATGCTGTAAGATTTCTATCTACAGAACCATCCATACTTTGAAGTCTAACGTCTACAGGCCTAGTTTCAAAAGTTTCCGTTCAATACATTAACAGATATTCTCTGTAACTGTCCTTGCAGACCCAATTCTGCTGCTACATCTGCATTTATGTAAGACCTTGTACTAGCGTCATCTAACAAGGCATTAACAGTGACATGTTTGTTGCCATTTGAAAGTATCACTGGTACAGTTCGAAGTGCCATTACTGCCTTCTGTACTACATTAGGTAAAGTGGCGTGAGACCTTTCACTTTGATTCTTTCGAATTTCTTCAGTATCACTTCCAGTCTTAGGTCATTCACTTTCTATCCTAGACCTGTTTGACATTTTGTCATTCCTATCACATGTGCCACCTTTGTCACTGTGAAGCAATCTATTGTGGTTGTTCTTACATCCACCAATTCCACATTGTGATATCCGTTTACATGTTTTACTACTATGGTTTCTACCAAGACAGCGGAAGCAAAGATTTGCTTTCTTTGCAGCATCCCATCTATCAGAAATCTCCATGGCTCTAAACACACTACATCTCCATATTTTATGATGTTCTTTACAAAGACTGCAGCTTCTGTCTTTACTCTGGAATGTGTTACCTGATTCTATTTTTGAGCTAACAAAGGTACATGACAACCTTTTCTTTTGATCTGATTGGTAAACTTTCGTTTCTGACTTACCTTTTTCAACAACACCATGGATTGATTCTGAAGCAATGGTGAGGAATTCTGCTTCCTGGATAACCCACGTTCTCAAAGCTTCCACAAACTCTTATCTGTCATTTTCATAAACCCATCTCTGATAACGTGCAACCATTGATTCCATCACCTTTTTAAGTAGACTAGTGTAGAACAAAGCATTTCCTAACTCTTCAAGTCTATCATTTCCTTTCAGATTGACATCAGCAACATCTACGATGTCTGCAAACCGTTCAACATCTCTGGCAACACCTTCACGAATAGGTTTGAAGTTGCTCAACTCTTCTATATGAATCGCTATCTGACGCCGTTTACCACATTTTCTCTTTAACCTGTCTAGTGCAACATCATATGCAACAGCACTATGGCCTAAACTTTCTACTACCTTCAGTGCTTCACCTGATAAGATACTGTCGCAACTGGAGAAGCTTATATACTGAAGTTGCAGGAGACTGATCTATACATGTCATGAAAGCGGCCTTCCAACTTTCATATGTCTTGACATCCCAAGAAAACACTGGTATTGAAATTTTAGTTGTTTCCACATGTCATTACCAACAGCAGTGTTTTGCTTTCCTCTGTTTTCAAACCTACCTTCATGGCGATAAGGAAACTCATACTGATCCTCAGTGTCGCGCAAACCTGTGATGCTTCCTATATTTCCACATACATGGGACTGTTTCACAGAATAACCTTCCTTATGATTATATTTCTGTTCATCACGGTTATCTCTGCTCATACCACTTGTTGCCTTCATATTTCTGTTGAAGTCATGTCTTTTTTCTACAACTACAGTTTGATCTTTACTGGGTTTAGGTTTGTTATCACTTTTAAACAACCTGGACAATCTATGGCTAGAGAGTGAACAGGTCCTTGAACCACTATCTAAATACTTCTGTGCAATGTCTATCACTTTAGAAGTTTCAGCTTCAAGTTGTGATATTTCAACATCCACCTTATTCACATTACCAGTATCATGAGCACCTGTGTAAGCTTGTGTAAGCTTTACCATAATATCCATGACTTTCACCTGTAGTGAACTAACTTGATCAATGCCTTCCCTAATTGCACTTCGTTTGACATATCTTGTTCAACTAAAGTGTTCAATTTATTTTTTCCTTTGGTGAAGGCACATTTAGTGTTGGCTTTTTCCTGTTTAAGGTTACGGATATGTTGGTCTAATACTTGACCTTCATTTGGAGGTTCCATTTTATCACTTCCTTTTTGTGGCATGTTTGACACTGATTCAGCCATAACTTGAGTAACAACTTGCTCACAGACTAAATTCAACTAAAGTTCACAATAATATTCAAACTTACCTGTATCCTATTCTTATTACAGATGCTAACACTGAAACTACTTCGCATTCAACAACTACGCTGGGTTACAGGCCCAACCACGCTCTGCTACCATTAAATGGAGTGAAGATAACTGCAAATATCAAAACTCAATTCTAACTAAGACAAATTCCACTTTTATTAAAGCTATTAAATTACACAATTTACTATCTTAATGCTTTTACACACCTTTGTGTTTTTAGATCCACTTTTATAAGTGAACAACTAAGTTGCTTTTATGCAACATTTCTATTCTAAATTCCTGTATTATAATCAATGCATATTTATAATGCGCCCCTTCCACACCCTAAGGCATGCAGACCCGTGAAGGTCCGGGGTAGAATAGCCCTTCAGCAACCCATGCTTGCTAGAAAAGGCGACTATGCTTGTCGTAAAAGGCGACTAACGGGATCGGGTGGTCAGGATCGCTGACTTGGTTGACACATGTCATCGGTTCCCAATTGCGCAGATCGATGCTCATGCTGTTGATCACTGGATTGTCTGGTCCAGACTCGATTATTTACAGACTGCCGCCATATAGCTTGAATATTGCTGAGTGTGGCGTAAAACTCAACTCACTCACTAACCCTAAGGCATGCTCAAAGCGCTACAGAATATTTACACTGGAGTATTTACAGATGAAGTTATACATAATATACTGAGAAAAGGTGGGTTTTAAGTCTGGACTTAAAAATGTCAATTGTGGCAGAGCTTTTAAGGGCACATGGGAGGGAGTTCCAAATGTATTACATTATTACATGTTGCAAAATTGAGGTACAACACACAACTTAACTTTAAACATACACGAAATCACATGTAGCGTCCATTTTGCAAGTGAAAATCAAAGTTTTCATGTCCATAGCTATATGTGTTCGGGTGCGTTTTGTCGCACTGTTCTCTTTGCTGCATTTTGTCACACAGCTCTCCTGTCCAGAGGAAGCTCACTAACCTACAGGTGCTACTGGGAGGATGAAGACGTAAGGGACAGGTGCTTACAGTCAACAGAACCTACCCCTATATCCCCCCGCAGAGGTTATTTAAATAATTACCTTGTAAGGGTGAGAAAAGGAAGGAAGAAGAAAAGGATACTTGCAGTGTATGAAATAAGGCCCGTCCGACCGCCGAGATTTTCGATGGAGGTCTAGATTTAAAGCTAGCCAGCCAATTGTGCTAGTAAAAACTTTCCATACATCTGAGCAAATTCATCATATCTTGGTGTCTGGTTTGGTTGAATCCATTTTGGGCTGGTAACATTTTGAAGTTACCAATCCTGATGTCTGGCTGGGTGTTTGCCTTATTTCATACACTGATACTTGTGACCACATAGGGTGAGATACACGAAGAGTGTTATTATGATCAGTAGTAAATGTAACAACAACAGGTTAGATTACAAAAGTTTTATTCTCATGTATAAAATATCATGGTCGAGTCCACTGTTTACTGACTGAAGTTGAGTATGTGGATAAAGGGCCAGGCTATTACAGCTGTGAAAGGCTACCAATAGCGCCTTGCGTGGTCAGAGGCTAGTTTCTATATGTCTGGGTTTACAGATTTTCTGGATGAAAAAGTCTGTAGAAAATACAATAATGCAAAAAAAGGATATTAACAGATTTACTGTAGTAAAGTTCTCTAGACATGTTGCCACAGAAGCAGTGTTAGTGAAGTTTGTCTCCACAGTCATGCAGGTCAACCATTTGTATGAACTATACTTCAGTGGTGGACACTACATAGCGAGACATACCACTAACTGGCTAATTCTCATTTCACAGATCTCACTGCCTCTTACAGGTTTTACCCAAACTCTAACCATAGCACTCCGATACCCTTTCTAATCAAGTATCCCTTTCCTATCACTTTGGTTGGGTACCCCTTTCCAATGAAACACTCCTTAATGGTCCTTAGGGCTACTCACAAGTTGCTGAGCAAACATTGCTTTATGAACCAAAGGGTTCAGCACATGTATTAGCTAGTTGTGAAGCACAATATGAATTAGATATCTCTCTCACTGAATTACTGCGGCCTGTGGCGGGAGTTGGCTGGGGAATCGAACCCAGGTCTTTGGCGTGACGAGCAAACGCTTTAACCGCTAGCCAAGCCCACCACCTGCTGATTACAGGAACTTATCAGATGTAATTGATCTTAGCTTCAAGCCCGAAACAAGAAGCTCTTGTAAAGGGACTTTGCCAACACATGTGCATTTAGCAGAACAAAAGAATCAATCTTTTGGAATCAATGTTTCTAGGAATCCATGCACCAACTTGAAATGGACAAAGCTTGGCCATTGTCCACTTCTGCCACCAGACTGAGTAACTCAGTAAATACATACAATATACATGCTGTAATCCAGAAACACATAAATCGACCAAAATCTGCCCAAAACTGTTACATAAATGCACCAGTACTTGTAAAATTAAAAGCACTCTTTAACAAAACTTGATGATTATTGAAAAATCAACCTGTTCCATGTACAACAAATTCCCAATATGACAGTAGAGTCGTCAGAATCGACCTGAACGGCATCTCTGGGAAACAAAGGTTACCTTGATTAGAAGCCAACATCATGTTGCATCTGAAATATTTCACCTGATCACATATTCCGAGCATCCAATGATCGATGGGACATTATATGACATTTAATCCAGTCCTCAAACAACCAACATGGCAGTAGCCAGACACTCCAGACATCAACAGAACTTAAAGACGTAACAGAATAAAACACAGACATTGGCTAGAGACTGCTGCAGTTTCATGCTGGACAGAGTTATCTCCCCTAGGCCTTGAGGAATCGTGCATGATGTCTGATGTGGTCGTCGATGAAGGAGGCGATGAAGAAGTAACTGTGGTCATAGCCCTGAAACAAAACCATGTTGTGCTTATTATTAAAACCGAGATATTTACCATCATGGTGAAAATATGGAGCTCATGGCATCGGCAGATGTTAGTCCACAGATACCACACCCCAGTAGGACAGGGTGCCCAGTTCGGACAATTCCAATTCCAGTATTCCAATTCCTAGTCGTTGTTTAATCCACTCAGGGTGTGCAACAAGTAGTACAGTCTTTTGGTATCACGTGGCCAGGGACTGACCCACTGAACTTTCACCTACAGAGTATACAGTAGATGAACTACGCCATCAAGACCACTGAGACAACTAACCCACCGAGATGGTCTATAGACCAGTAGACATTTTCAAATAATCAGACATGGAATTATAAGTTACAAAATTTAGAATATGGGATTACTATAATACTTAAAGTACAGCTGCATGTTCCATTCCAAATTGAGTGAGTTTAGTATTATGCAGCTTTTAACAATATTCCAGCAATATCATGACAGTGGATCCCAGAAATGGGCTTCACACAATGAACTCATGTGGGGAATTGATCCCGGGGCTTTGGCGTGATGAGCGAATGTTTTAACCACTAGGCTACCCCACTGCCCCGATTCCAAATTGAAATCAAGGCGGCTGAAAATACAGATAAGCTAGCTCTACATTAACACAGAATGGTTTATCATCTGACGAGATACCACTGATTCTATTATATCAAAAGTGCAATATTTGTCTTTCAACATACCTCCTGCATCCTCATGACGATGGGCATCTTGCTCTCCGCACACGCCTGGGTCAGGTTGTCAGGGAGGAGCTGATTTTGGGTCAGGAAGTTGTCACTTTTACCCTGTAACCATAGCAACACAATTCATAGCAAATTATGTATTATTATTTCAAATACTTAAACATTTTGTGGATCATCATTTACAAATCTGATGAAATGAAAAATGTATCAAAAATTCAAGCTAAGATGTGAGTGAGTGAGGGACAGTGGGTGAGTGAGTGAGACTGTGCTCCAGTAATATCACAGAGTTTCGGCTTGATGTGTGGAGAAAGCCTGAACTGAAACATGTGCCTAAGACTTTTATGACACAAGCACTGGTATGGTGCTGACACACCTGAACCACAGTCGGGCGAACCAGCAATCAAACCCACAATCATAGATTTTTGTGGTGAGCCCAAGGGTTGCATCACAGCAGAGTGCAGACCCTTACATGCCCCTTTATGATGTCTCAATACTGCTCTGATCACCTGGAGCTCACCTGGTCCACAGAGCAGACCCTTACATGCCCCTTTATGATGTCTCAATACTGCTCTGATCACCTGGAGCTCACCTGGTCCACAGTGCAGACCCTTACATGCCCCTTTATGATGTCTCAATACTGCACTGATCATGTGGAGCTCACCTGGTCCACAGAGCAGACCCTTACATGCCCCTTTATGATGTCTCAATACTGCTCTGATCATGTGGAGCTCACCTGGTCCACAGTGCAGACCCTTACATGCCCCTTTATGATGTCTCAATACTGCTCTGATCATGTGGAGCTCACCTGGTCCACAGTGCAGACCCTTACATGCCCCTTTATGATGTCTCAATACTGCACTGATCATGTGGAGCTCACCTGGTCCACAGAGCAGACCCTTACATGCCCCTTTATGATGTCTCAATACTGCTCTGATCATGTGGAGCTCACCTGGTCCACAGGGCAGACCCTTACATGCCCCTTTATGATGTCTCAATACTGCTCTGATCATGTGGAGCTCACCTGGTCCACGAGTATCTCCAGAGGTGGACCGTTATACTTCTTGACAAGACAGCACGCATCGTAGTCCTACATGGAAGAACAAAGGATTGTAGACAACATCATCAACTACACAAGTTAAAAACTAGCAGGACAGAAAATTGTTACCATGGATACCAATGACAACAATGATTTGCTGATTTGAGACACTCAGACAGAACTTCCTGACTAAAGGAAATGTCATGTGACCTACCTGCCACGCCTCCTTGTTGTCACCTAGGTAACCAGAGAAGGCCTTCTGGCCCCATGGACAGCTGATGGGGTTGGTAATGGGAGCGAAGGCTGACACGGACTTGTACAGGCCAGGGTTCTTTAAGGAACAGATCAGGGCTCCATGGCCTCCCATACTGAAGCAGTGTGGAACATAAGGCATGACGGAATGTGAGTGAGTTAGACAAGTATGGTAGCAACATTGTAACCAATTACAGATTCAAGTAAATCAAACATAACAAGTGTAGAAGTGAGCACAGCCCACATACCCCCGCTTCCCACTTTGGGACATGGAAATGACTGATATTGATATATATAATGTGACAAGGATCAGCAGCTCACAAGACTTTCTCCTTGACTCTACTAAACTTTATATACATGTTAGATAATAGTTTTGCCATGTACTGATTACAGTAATAATTTATGGAAACATTATTTTTTTGTGTTTTCCGTGGAAACCTGACATACAATTGAACTTGTTGCACACAATGAAGTGGACGTAGATGAAGATTGTTATTTTTTAGCACATGGCATATCTGTGGGTTATGATTAACTTGTGTATTAAGTTTGGTGAACCTAGCATGTATGGTATCAATGATGTGCTGTGGCCAGGTAACCATCAAACACATTTTGCACTGAGTCGTGTTTCCATGGAAACGACAACAAAACAAATTCTGAAAAAAAATTAAAATAGCAAAAGGCACATCAATGGGTAATGATTAGCATGTGTGTGAAGTTTGGTGAACCTAGCATGTAAACTTTAAGAGATATGCTCCGGACAAAACCATCAAACACATTTGGCACCAAGTCATGTTTCCATGGAAACAACAAAAAAAACAAAATTCTGAAAATACTTTAAAGTAGCAAAAGGCACATCAATGGGTAATGATTAACATGTGTGTGAAGTTTGGTGAACCTAGCATGTAAACTTTAAGAGATATGCTCCGGACAAAACCATCAAACACATTTGGCACTAAGTCGTGTTTCCATGGAAACAGCAATAAAACAAAATTCTGAAAAAAAATTAAAACAGCAAAAGGCACATCAATGGGTAATGATTAACATGTGTGTGAAGTTTGGTGAACCTAGCATGTAAACTTTAAGAGTTATGCTCCAGACAAAGTTTCGGGATGGACGGACGGACGGAATGAATGCTATATACCCCCGTTACTTCGATCATGAGGGGGACATGGGTTGATGTACCCTAACCCTAACCCTGAAGGGCGAGGGGAACATAAACAAACATCGAGGGTACATCAACCCATGGGCTCCGAGGGACCAGTGAACAACGTATTTATCTTACCGAACACCTCAATGTTAATTTTGAATTGTTTGAATCACGGGTACAAATCTTTTTGTAGCCATTGCTAAATTTTGCAGACGACAAGAAAAACATATTTAGAGTTATCTCCCTTCCATCGATTTGCATTCGCAAAACATTGGTAATTTCTGTACATCATATGTGATTCAATGTTATTCGAGATAAAGAATTACTACTACGAAGTACCAAATGAGTTCGGCATTCCCAGCGGGGTACATAGAAAATGTTACTTGCTTATAAGCGGGGTACATTGAAAATAATAGATGAGCGCTCAGCCAATCAGAAAACGACATTTATGTTTGAGGCAAAATAATATTGGAAATGTTAACCATAAATTGTATATTTATATACTTATCCTATCTCACGGTATGCACCGCTCTTCTTCTTCTACGACCATGTGTGGAAACGTGCTGTAGGCTAAGTTGAATCAAAACTTCCTGGCCTCTGACCACTGACCACCTCACCTCTGCCCCCACTCCGATAGCAGTACTTGTCAATCATCTAAATAAGCGTGCAGATCGCTCAGATGATCATGTGACGTTCTGTACCTTTCATTCTCGTCTTGGAGCGTCCAGTAATCTGAGATGTGGGGCAGATCAGGTGGGCATCCATCGCGTGGGATAGGATAAGTATATATATGTACAATTTATGGTTAAAATTTCCAAATTTTTAAACTTATCCTATCTCATGGTATGCATTATCCCACGGTTGACTGGTGGGCCGCAGATTACCCTGTATCAACACTACAACCATGTGGTCGCATGACAGTACCCCCCACAGACACACGCTGGAAGGCGGTGAAAGAGGGAATACCCCGGTTGCTCAACTGGTTTAAAGTTCAGTACCAATCCCCCTACTTACCAAGAGAAGAAAGGACTAGGAGCGAAACGCTTCGAAAACCACACAGGTAATCGGGAATCAACACTTCACTGACGTAATTGCTCAGAGAGTAGAGGTCAGTAAGCGAAGTGTCGACAACCTCTGCATGTAGCACAAGACTGGCCTCTAAGTCTATTGAGTCATATCTATGACAGTGCAGACACGCCCTGGTTCCCTAGGTGAGGTTGTCTAAGCCCAAGATAAAAAAGATGACATCGATATCTTTTATTAAGTACAGAAAGCAAAGCCGACATTCAGAAGGATTGCTTCTCATCTGCGCGCATGGGTCGATGACAGCTGCTGAGCTAGGACCAGAGGACCGAACTGGTGCAGACCCTCCAAGTCCATGACTGAGAGATCCCGAAGATAGTGTGAGGCAAAAACGGTATCCGACTTCCAAAAACATCCCTCCATGAATGCCTGAAGGGAACAGTTCCTATGAAGCGCCATGGTGGAAGCTAGGGCCCGAGTTTCATGAGGATTCGCTGTCGAAGGTGGAGGAAGGTCGGCATAGGCATAGGCACGCAGGATAGTGGATCTCGTCCAAAACGCCAAAGTGGTGTGAGAGACTTCCGAGTTGGAGGCAGCAGACAATGGGATGAAGAGACTCTTGCGCAACCTGCGTCGGTCCTTAGAAGCAGCCAAGTAGATCCACAATGCTCGAACTCGGCACAGGAAAAGATCTTCCGTGTCATCAGGACCCAAGATAGTGGACAGCGGTGGAATCGTGAACGTGCGGTCCGGCTGTCCTGGTAGACGGTTCTTGGCGACGAAGTCCAACCTCAAACAAAGAAAGACTTTTGCATGTCTTGACCTCTCAAAACACACCCGGGAGACGTTGAGGGCGTGTAACTCGGAAATGCGGGCAGCAGTGGCCAAAGCCAAGAGAAAGAAGGTCTTAAAAGTGACCTGCTCAAAGTCTAGTAGAGTGACCTAGTGGAGGTGCGATGCGCTGTAGTGATGGCAGTAGCGACATGCTTAGAATATCCCTTTGCAGTTAGCGACTTATGGAGATGCGCCAAACGTGAAGATGGAGTGTGAGCAGAGACCAGCTGATCTGAGTGCGGCTGAACCAGAAGATCAACGTAATTGAGAAGTGGTACAGGATCTGGATTCTTGTAGATCTACGAACCACCTTCTGGCCGGCCAATAGGGCGCGACCAAAAGCAGTGTCATCAGCAGAATCTTGCGCAATTTCAGTAGTATGCGTGGTGGAAACGCGTACGACTGACTGACTGAGTTTGGTTTTACGCCACTTTTAGCAATATTCCAGCAACATCACGGCGGGGGACACCAGAAATGGGCTCCACACATTGTACCCATGTGGGGATTCGAACCCGGGCCTTCGGCGTGACGAGCGAACGCTTTAACTATTAGGCTACCCCACCGGCCCTGGAAACGCGTACGCATTTAGGTCGTCCCAAGGAATGGCTAGAGCGTCGAGACCCCAGGCAAGAGGGTCCGGACTCGGAGACACCTGTGAATGTAGTTTCCACTCTGTCGGGGAGGGATGAAGCGGATGGGACAGAGAATCCGCAATCAAGTTCTTCACTCCTGGAATATGGTTGGCTCGAACGGAGATGTTGAGATTGTCCACCAGCTGGAAGAACTGTTGTGTCCACTGCAGGAGTTGAGGAGACCCCATCTGGTTGATGTGGCACACTACCGCTGCATTGTCCGACCAAACCATGAGAGAGGTCGATCGTAGAATCTCTTGCCAGTGAGTGATGGAAAGAATCACAACCCAGAGCTCCAGAATGTTGATGTGGTAAGCGCGATCTGCAAAGACCACTGTCCTGCCACTTGCTCATCGAGAAGGTGAGCTCCCCACCCGTGTAGAGATGCGTCCACGTACAGGTGGTGAGTCGGGACGAATGGCCTTAAGCAGACTCCGGCGCAGACTCTTCCATCCGCCATAGGAGATGGGGATGGAGAGCGGAGGTAACGTGATCAGTGAAAGCGGGTTGCCCACCCTGTTGTGTGGAGCCAGAAACAACTGCAAAGGTCGAACGAGGGTCAACGCCTGGGCCGACGTCAAGAGACCCAGGAGCTTATGCCAT
The DNA here is from genome assembly GCF_003918875.1 of Haliotis rubra. NCBI lineage: Eukaryota > Metazoa > Mollusca > Gastropoda > Lepetellida > Haliotidae > Haliotis > Haliotis rubra. The sequence goes on from NW_025767093.1 coordinate 80,150, forward strand.
TGACGAAGACTCCTGGGTTGAGACAACGCAAGGGGAATTAACCGTCGGATCTTGTAGAAACGGTCCCTCGGCACAAACAGTCTGTTGAGCTCTGTGTTGAACATCGCTCCGATAAACTGCAGGCAGCGTGAAGTGACTAGTTCTGACTTCTCCATGTTGACAAGCCAGCCTAACTGGCGAAGTAGCTGCATCGTGAACACCATGTGACGTAGGAGGAGTGCACGGTCGGACTGAGCCTGGATACAATCATCGTGAACACCATGTGACGTAGGAGGAGTGCACGGTCGGTCTGAGCCTGGATACAGTCGTCGATGTATGTTTCGAACAGTATCGCCTTGGCATCATCATCAAGTTTATCACCGTAAGTACAACGGTGCGACCAGTCGCAACGTCCCAAACAATCCACACACAACGCATGTGGGTCTGCGGCAGAAAAGGTACTATTACACCTGTCGCAATGTTTGCGTTTATTGGAAAAATCTCAAGTCAAAATCTCACTAAGAATCAGCACACATCCACACGACGTAGCGACAAGAAAGAGAATGACAGGCACAGAATGTCACGTGATCATCTTAGCGATCTGCACGCTTATTGAGATGATTGACAGGTACTGCTATCGGAGTGGGGGCAGAGGTTTGGGGGTCAGAGGCCAGGAAGTTTTGATTCAACTTAGCCTACAGCACGTTTCCACACATGGTCATAGAAGAAGAGCGGTGCATACCGTGAGTTAGGATAAGTTTAAAAATTTCTCTGTTTTCTGTAATTCTTGTAATGGCATGGAAAATGCAAGTTTTTTACAAAGCAGTAACCATGGTAACAAGTTTACCTGTGCCCGGTGATTCCTGCCTTATCGGACAAGACGGGGAAGTTGGAGTTGATGAGGGCTGGAAGCTGCAGGAAGACAACAGAAACATGTAACATTCAACAAAGGCAGGAAGACTTATACAGAGTAGTACATGCAATAAGAACCATGCCTGTCAAACAATGAAGGTCATATCATTCCTAAATGAAAATGCCAGGATTATCTACAACCATCAGTGACCTACTGACCTCCTTAGTGACGTACGAGTACATCCTGTAGTTGGTCTTCCACTTGTCCTGGGTGGCATCAACGTAGAAGCCAGCTCCCCCGAACCGAAGTCATAGCTCTCGTCTTCCCCCTCAATGTTACATCCTCCTGAAATAATCATGCCCTCATTATTAGACCCTCTCTTATTTATGAATTTGCCAAACATTCTCCTGCAACTTGTACTTCTGTAGTCATGGCCATTGTGTTAATGTTTATTTACAACTGTGATATTTAAATTCAAGGCTTGATTAGGTCCGGGTATACACAATCCATGCAGAGTGGTTAAGTGTTCTGCATATTTTGTATATATAGCAAAACTGCATGTGGACCGGTCCTGGCGTTATACTTCAAATGCCTTCCACAGAGTTTAGTGAACTGTCATCATCACCATGTCAATTACTGTATAACACAACGTTTCCAACCACACACACTGCCTAGATGTAGGCAAGTGTCATTCCACAGAACTGCACATTGATTTCATGTCAGGTCGGATCATTTATAATACATGTACTGAGTTACTAAAAAATAGAATGGGAAATACCCACAAATAGTATTTCTCAAGCCTAAGCCACTCAGATGTCTGTCCCTTTCTCTGCACTCCTCCCTCGTAACAAATAGTTAACTGTGTCAATATTTTAATGATAGTTTGTTAAACAACTTTTCTATTTTTAGGGCTTAAATTCTGCCAAAACATCATTGGTCTGATGTTTTGATTATTATCAGCATTTTATTGAGTATCATATGTTTATTAGTTTTTGAGTTATATGGCAATTCATCGGTCCGCTTTTGAGTCAAACAGACTGTAGCTAACACAACTAGACATGTAGAACCTGCTTTCGTCTCTTTATGTACATTATAAACCAATTACAGGCTCCCTATGTAGAGACAATACTTGCTTTTATAGAATGAACCAAAATGTTTCTTTCCTAGTCCATACAAAAACAGGAACTGTTCTCATGAGAAATCACCAATTGTATAACATCCAGCACCTACTTGGACTAGTGTCGGGGGCGACAAGGATGATGCCGAGCTCAGAGGCTACTTTCTGGGCACCAGCTTTGGTGACAAAGTTCTGCTCTGTGCATGTCAAGCCTGAAACATGGTGACAAACATGACACAACAGACGTAAGCCTGGATCCACAGTAGTGATAAAGTGTAGGAACTGGTTAAAAACATTATCATGTTATTCTTTGTGAATTCTCTCTGTGAGTATTTTCACAACTGAAAACAAGTAGTATATGGATGGCAACTTCTTATTTATTGTATAACACAACGTTCTGGGCCACTTTTTGGCCCTTCTTCAGGTGATTGATAAGAATAAATAAGACGTTTATCCATATACTTGTCTAATATATTCACCAACTTCTAAATGCCTCTCAAGAATCTCATGTTCATCATGCCTGAATTTGCTGAAGGCATACACTGAAGTTCATTTGAGTATAATACTCAGACAAATTTGTTTCCAAATTACTGACTCCTCCAGAAGCACTGTGCTCTATCCTTGGGAAAATATGGTAGATGTTACCCATTACATAGCAAACTGCATGTCCACTGCTGCATCAGCTGGGAACAGTACATTCATCTGGACAGTCGGACAACCAAGCAGCTCAGGTGATTGTACTGCTGCATCAGCTGGGAACAATACATTCATCTGGACAGTCAGACAACCAAGCAGCTCAGGTGATTGTACTGCTGCATCAGCTGGGAACAGTACATTCATCTGGACAGTCGGACAACCAAGCAGATCAGGCCTGCTCTACAAGGTGATTGTACTGCTGTGTTGATCCTAACTCCCACACTTTTACAGACACCTTGAGGACACATCAGGGCACATCGAAGGGAGGTAACTGCTGCATACACTTACCTGACAAGTAGTACAATACAGGTACCTTCCCTCCCTCTGCCTGGGGAGGCAAATAGATGCCAAACTTCATTGTACATTTAACCTCAGAGCTGAAACAAACATTCATCCTTCAACTTCACAAACAATCATAACACAGAATAAATGACAGACAGTTGGGTTTAGCTGCAGGTATATTGTCATTATTACTACCACCAATCATCGCTAATCACACCTTGCATATCATTCGTCAATTACCAATCAGTTCTTATCACCTATCGAATCACAAATACGACAGCACTGTCGACATACCAAATACTAATGACATCACAATCTATCAATGATAGCTAGCTGCTGGCTCTGCATTCTCACAGTTGCCAATCAGTTAAGCCGCTGCTACAACCGAACTTGCCAGTGTCAACAAAGATAGCGGTCGCAGCCGCGAAGGTTTGTTCGCAGTGCCACTCAGATTTCGGAGGAAATCATACAGACAAACTGACAGGTCCAAAACGTTAAAAAAATGAAAGAACACCTTCTACCTATTTCAGAGTACCTCTGCATCATTTGTGTTGCCAAGTTTAATAGGTTAGATAATTTAAGAAGCGAAAGTGAGTTGTGATTGGTACGCTCAACTTCCCAGCGTAGACACCTGATTGGATAAAAAGCCAGCCAAGGAAGGTAATAAAATCATCAGGCCGAGCCGTAGATGCATCCAGGGTATAGTGGAGTTTTATCGTAACATAAACCCTGGAGATTATCGAGGATGGTTGTCAACTGCACACATGGCTAACAGACTACACCACTTCTCCACTACAAGTAATCAGAAACAATAATGGGGTGACTATCTTCATGTGACAATCACACTAAGTAAACGATTATATTAAACATTATCAAAGTAGAAGTCAACAAGTTATTGTAATATTATCTAACAATTAAAGCTAAACAACTCAGAGCCCGAAAATTCAAATACCATCTTAGGAGACCCCATGTTATTCAAGGATCCCCTTAGTGCCATTGCGATTACATCCAAAATCAAAATTCTGACATAGATTGGTGAAACAGAACATTTCATTGCAAAAGAATACCTTTCATGGCTGAAAACCTTCTGCCAACCTCCAAACATTTTATTTGAAGAAACTTCTGTTATAGTTGCCATGGTTGCTGAAAAGATAAATAAATTGACACGATGTTGTCTCGAACTAGAAGCTTTGTACCTACCTAGATATTAGTTAGCCATCATTTCGTGGTTGTTTTGAACATTGGATAACTAAAGTATTTCCGCAGGTCTCTTCACATTCGACACAATGGCATCATTTGATTGAAAAAATAATGTATGGCCTCCATAACCCTCCCAATGTGAAGTTGCAACTGATAAAACTGTTGGTCCCAATACTGTATGGCAGAAACATTTGCCTGGGTGACAATCACTTGCTGATTTGTGAGCAGTAGCATATTCGCTTTTGGATTAACCTGACAATTTTGATGTGTTTTCTTGTAAACCAATGTCTATGTGCTTGCATTCATCACATGGCTCACTGCTAGTGATTGTTGTGTTTCACACCTTTTGATCAGATTTTTCACGTAGATCACCCAGGCCAGGATCAAAGAGAATAACTTGCATTGCCATGAGAAAGGCACAAAAAGAAACTAAAAGAACTATCCCTCAAAATTATTACCAATATTGTGGGTGTTAAGTTTCATATTTTGGGAGTAGTGCCTTACCAGGTGCACTTTTTCAGATTAATATGGGCTAATGGGGATGGAAGGCCCTTCATCGGATTACTGACTTCGTTAATTAGTGACGTAATTAGCAGATGCTCTACCTCCAGACCAGGAGCGCCATCACAGTTAATGAGTCCTTCTTTAATGGGTCATTAGCACAGCAGTGAGGTGCAAGTGCGAGAAATGAAAACAAACCATTGCACAGGGTTTGTTTCCATTTCTCACGCATGCAATCCTGTACCACACCCTTCCCAGTCATTTATTTTCGCGCCATTGTTTCTGGGACTGTACTTACGAGTCCCGGATGGGGCGAAATGCGTTTCAATTGGATTACACTGCCCTAAGGTAAGGTCTGACCATTAACCCTAGGGATCGGAATGGGTTGTTTGCCTCTGAAGACGTGTCAGCTCCCTAAGGATCGGAAAGGGTCCCTATCCTAACCCTAAAGATTGGAAAGGGTATCTAACCCTAAACCCTAAGGATCAGAAAGGGTACCTCACCCTAAACCCTAAGGATCAGAAAAGGTGCCAAACCCTAACCCTAAGGATTGTAAAGGGTACCTAACCCTAAGGATCAGAAAGGGTACCTCACCCTAAACCCTAAGGATCAGAAAAGGTGCCAAACCCTAACCCTAAGGATTGTAAAGGGTACCTAACCCTAAGGATCAGAAAGGGTACCTCACCCTAAACCCTAAGGATCAGAAAAGGTGCCAAACCCTAACCCTAAGGATTGTAAAGGGTACCTCACCCTAAGGATTGTAAAGGGTACATAACCCTAAGGATTGTAAAGGGTTGTTTGCCTCTAAACATGTGTGATAGACTGGCAGCAAAGGGAGACAGAGCAATTATCATGATATAATTAGATTGTGCGATAATTGCTCCGCAGCGATCCGTGAGGGATGCTCCTGGTTAAGTGCACTCTTGTCCTAATTTTGTTAAGCATGTGAAACCACTATTGTTATTTTTAAAGTTGCATATGGCAGTGATATGATAATGGACGTGAATTTCACTCATGTTAGCCTATGAGAGTAACATTATCATCGGTGATATATTGATCAAGGCCACATTTTAATAAACATGTGCTGTTAACATACAGCACACTTACTTAAAGCTTTTGTGGAAGAGGGGGTAGGTAAGCCAATCCTAATGGGACTCTCTCAATAACCTTACCCTAACAACAAAACAAAGCATGACTATCTATTTCGAAATTGCTTTAAATTGTTTCACTTTTATAGTTGGTGGACAAATTGCACAGTTGCACCTGGATGGACTTCAACCATAAATTTTAGATTCAACTTTCACTATGTTCCGATTTTGCAACATCAATATGATTTAATTCAAGCGCTCATGAGATGTCACATTAGCTCTAATATATTCCACAAGTGTGGTGATATTTCCGTGGGCCTAACTAGTTACATCCAGTTGTTAACTATGGCATAACTAATACGATCAAAATACACACGAATAAGTTAACAGTCTATCAATTTTCATTTTCCGCATGGGCTTTGCCATACAACGACTCCATCCACCACTAGACATTTTACTGTCATTGCTCAAAGACCATTTAATCAAGGCACTAACACCTGCTACTCAAATCATCACCTCGAAATACGCCGGCGAGTCCTCGTAACACCATCAAGGAAACGATTGCGAAACTAAAAGTAGTTCTTTGTTTTGATACACCGTATCACCGCCAAACATTGATATATTTTGGACACATGTACAATGCTTCATTAACTTTCAATACCAGTTATTGTAACGGAATTGCTGATAGTATATGATACCATTCTGTCGTATTTATTAAAATGCGTATGAAAACAACCGGACCTAATTTCAAGATGTCTGCGCCCATGGTTTGACTTGGCAGGTGCCCGTGTCACGGACATAGATAAGATAACTGAAACGATATGCCGCGAAGATTGGAAGCGAGAGGATCATCAGGAGGTTCAAAGCTGCTCGTATATTTACAATGTTGTAAGTTGATTAACTCAGACACACATTTTATATTTTCAATAATTATGACAGCATATTTGGCGTGCAAATGGAAATGTTAAAACTTTAATCAAGCTGAGATGATCATGATGATGTTGTCAGCTGTCGCACAAGTCGGACAGTGGCATTGTCAGAGATATTTTTAGGGTGGATTCCACTCCGATCAGGATTCTCTGTTTTACCCTGTCACCCACACCTCTCTTCATCTTCATAAAATTTGTTTAAAATAAGTTTCTAGTGTGTTTTATATGAAACATTGAACGTACATCTATATTTTAATCATGTTAAAATTGAAACATATTAATACTCTTTATGAAAATACAGAAGTTTTATTTAAGAAATATTTAGCATCAGCATGCTGTTTCTTGATAACATATCAGCTATATGGGCTACCCAGTTTATGAATATCGACAATGACATTGATAGTGTTTTGCTGCTCTAAAGCGAGGTGTGACATCATCAATTATCATTCCCAGTTTTTTCAGGGACATCTTAACTGTTAGATTAACATGAACTTTACAGAGAGAAATTCAACAACAAATCTGATAGAGTACAATTTCCTTTTAGTGTCAACATGCTGAGCATGTTGAACGTAATGTGAAGCTTGTGACTGATGGCATCTCATTTTCATGAGTAAAATGTTTCGATTTTTTTCTGAAATGCATGCATCATATCCATTAATTTATGCTAATTATACTTTTTGCAGACTTTGTCACAATTGCAACTATACTTGGGACAGGAATTTTAGGTAAGTATCTTCATGACAATCAAACATCTGAAATATATTCATCTTCTGATTATTATTATCCATGAAGACTTGCATGACTTGTGGTATCAGATCCTGACGTGGCCCTTTACTGCAGTTTACTGCAAAAAAAGGGTTAAAAATATATTTCTGTTTTCCACACAAAAAGGCAGCTTTGCTACGGAGTAAACATGGTAACCATCTAATCATCTAAAAAGAAAGTATGCAAATGATTTATAAGTAATCTTTCCCAAGCACATGTATAATATCTGAAGTCGGTGTCCACATGGAAATGATTTATAAGTAATCTTTCCCAAGCACATGTATAATATCTGAAGTCGGTGTCCACATGGAAATGATTTATAAGTAATCTTTCCCAAGCACATGTATAATATCTGAAGTCGGTGTCCACATGGAAATGATTTATAAGTAATCTTTCCCAAGCACATGTATAATATCTGAAGTCGTTGTCCACATGGAAATGATTTATAAGTAATCTTTCCCAAGCACATGTATAATATCTGAAGTCGTTGTCCACATGGAAATGATTTATAAGTAATCTTTCCCAAGCACATGTATAATATCTGAAGTCGTTGTCCACATGGAAATGATTTATAAGTAATCTTTCCCAAGCACATGTATAATATCTGAAGTCGGTGTCCACATGGAAATGATTTATAAGTAATCTTTCCCAAGCACATGTATAATATCTGAAGTCGTTGTCCACATGGAAATGATTTATAAGTAATCTTTCCCAAGCACATGTATAATATCTGAAGTCGGTGTCCACATGGAAATGATTTATAAGTAATCTTTCCCAAGCCCATGTATAATATCTGAAGTCGTTGTCCACATGGAAATGGCCTGTTTGTTTTTATTAGTGTTACAAGCAGACTAGTTCAACTCAGTTGCTGCTGGTAGACTACCCCTGGAGCCATGGTATATATGATGTGCGTTATCAATGTTTACTGCTTCTGTGCACTACGACCCATATTGCTCTGTCAGGTTTCTATATACAGTTATACAATATCGTGATAAGGGCTACCTGGGGTTAACTAACAACTGTCCTGTTATGATATTAGGACCATTTATATTTCCGCACCTCAGGAGCCTGAAGTTACCCTCACCTGTTTCAGGGGATCAGTCTGCAATTGCTTTTCGCATCTCTTTTGGATGGGTTAGAATATTGATCTTCATTAAACCTGAAGAGGCGACTAACGGGATCGGGTGGTCAGGCTCACTGGCTGGTTGACACATGTCATTTGATGTCAGATTGATGCTCATGCTGTTGATCACTGGATTGTCTGGTCCAGAGTTGATTATTTACAGACTGCCGCCATATTGCTGGAATATTGCTGAATGCGGCGTAAAATTCAACTCACTAACTCACTCACTCATCTCTTTTGGGATTATACAACCCTAATATAGCTGTCTGTGACACTCCAGGTTGACACTCATATCAGTGTCTCATCCTACTGCATTTCCAGTGTCCCCCGATGTGATAGTGCTGGAATATTGCTAAAAGTGTAAAACCTCACTCACTCACACACTCACTCACTCAACCTACCGGGTACCTGTTTACAACACCAGTTTTTCGGGGGAACACCATACTGGTAAATGCAGGGATTCATCATTGTATCCCCAGTCCCACGATCCCCCTGATGTTAGCACCTGTAGTATAACATATTAGCAAAAATATAAAACAATTAAAAATATCCATTATTTGAACAAGATGATTATATTCAATATTTTACATTTTCCTGGGATGCCAACAATCTAAGGTGTTGAGTCAACTAGACCCTCATATCAACCCATGCTAACCCCTTTATTCACTGTTATAAACATATACATAGTGATGCAGGTAATGGATCATCTGTTGAATTATTTATGAGCAGTTACTGAGTTACTGAGATGAGCCAATGTCATTGGCTGTGACAAAAGTAGCCAAAAAAGGCACACTAAAAATACTGTGTATTCATAAATGCCAGGTGGTTGTTTATTGAGCAGCAGCTGGGTGGGCGAGGCAAGTGTAGGTGTACAATATGTGTAACACGATGATGCACCATATGTGGTACATGGCATATCAAATGATTGGATGAATTATGTGGGTCAGAGATCAAATAAGCTGCATATTGGAGCAAAATACATCTGCATTTACTTATAAATTTGGGTGACATATGCATGAAACATTTTAAAAATGTAATAGTATAACCAAAGACCTTATAGCCTCTATTATATGGTCCCTGGTATAACAATGTTGTCTTTTCCACCTGTATGCAGGAATATCACCTGTACAGGAAGTAGGCCATGTCTGGCATTCTGGGACCTGGTTATAGATCTGTGTTGTGGTGCTGGATATGCTGGGGAAGTACGGAATATTGGACATTACCATCATCAGCATTTTAAGCTGAATTATCTTAGTAAAACATTTACTCACTGGCATAAAATTAACCCAAGAATGGACCCAGGAGTTGAATGTCTTCAATGACCAAACAAGACTGTTAACTTTCCAATGTGATAACTTGCGACTGAAATCTTCGTGTGATTGTTTGTGGACAATTGTCAGGTCTTTGTTTCAGGGTTTTACTCAACACAGAAATGTGCATCCAGCACGCCAGTAGCCACCAATCTATAAAACACACACACGAAATGTTTCATGTCAAAGGACACAAGATAATATTTATTGTACTGAACCTTGACAAGAAATATACGTGTCCTATAACGGAAGTATTTATCAAATTTTAAAGGACGGTTAACCATTTTATTACATTACAGGACCCTCATAGTTCCAGTCAGGTCTCTAGAAGTGACCCCAAGTTTTGTAGATCCAGGTAAACGCCTGTTGCTAGTTAAACATTCACTTACATAGTTTCCGTAGCATTTCCACCTTATAGACACATCACCTTTCCGGGAAATAGTTGACAGATTATTCATTAACAATCATCCAGTGAAACCCAATATCAGTGTGTTAACTGTGCAAATGTTTTGTCCTACCATTTTTGTCACAAACGGGAAATTTGAAACTGCTGTACAATCATTCATCAAGTAGACAGTCAGGCGTAGGAAGTATAAACTGCCATTAACCAAAAAACGTGTTGCATACAGAATTAAGTTGTGAAAGTAGTACAGAAAGCACAAAATCAATGAATATTGACATCTACAAAATTAACACATTGTATTTTAACATGTTTTTTGTTTTACACTCACAGACGTCAATAGAAAGGTCAAGTATAGCAGCACTAACAGGCCCTAATATTATTTATAATACTCAGTGACAGAGAGTAACCATTCTTGATTTTCTGCCCAAACATGTTTCACTGGGCCTTTTTTTCAAAAGGGAAAATAGTGATGAAAATTTATAAAAATCTGTGCTGACACAACTTGTCTGCCAAATTAAGAAGCATGTCCTGCCTTTCCAATAGCACCTGTGACCCAACAGTTTGCAGAGAGGAAGTAAGCGTTTGTTGTCCAAGGCCACACAGCAGTCCGTGCTCTCATGAAGGTCCAGAATTTTGTCACTGTGGATGCCTGTTGCCATTCCTTGAATCTGGAATTAGGTTGGTAACAAGTAAAAGACCTTGAATCTCCTTCAGGCTGCACTTATATAGTCAACCTTCCTGAAGCTGTCACATGAGAATTCTTCTTGAACAATCCAGTGAGCTACATTTGCAGAACCTTCAGGGACAGTGACGCTGAGTATGTTATCTTGTAAGCAGAACAACAAGTTCATGCAAGATTAACAAGCAGATATGTGACAGTTGGAAACTTTGTATGATGGTGTCTTGAATTTCTGGCAACCTCTCGTCAATCTAATGATTTTTAATCACCACCACCTTCCTTATGACCATGTCCTGCACATAGCAGCTTTGTTCCCAAACACCCTCATTTACAATCAAAGGATTGTGCTGATAGCACATGGTACCTGTACAATCTCCTGTGACCTTTCTAATTTGAATGTATGAAAACTCCTCGGTACATTTCATATCAAACTTTTGAAAGTAGATTTTGAACATGGCCAGTGATATTAGTAATGCTATAGGTCACACACATTACAGTCATGATGTACAGTCTCAGTTTCATGCCATCTCATTAGACATATTATATATTATATATGTATATATTCCAAAAAGACAGAATTGCCATGAAACACAAAGTGAGACGTTTCACCGCGTGTTGATGTTATTATCAATGACTGTTGATCATAGTAGTGTCTGCTGGTGTCATTTTTCATTTACACATCACCATGGCATTGTTGCATTCATACATATTTTTTCCTATTCATATTTTTGTAGCTGTTGAAACCAAATACCTTGATGATTTACATTATTGGGTGTTGGTGTGTTAGATGTATGGATAGTGTCCACGCCCTACATATCATCTAAATCGGTAAAGTGTACCAGGATTACTTGTATTTAATAGTTGGGCTCTGTAATAAAATTGACATTTTTGGTAATCAAATTATAGAACCATAATTAAGATGAGGGCCAGTGATCCTCAACACAATTGTGATATGATGCCATGTGTCAACCAAGTCAACATGCCTGACCTGATCCTACAACAAGCATGGGTTGCTGAAGATCAGTTCTCCCCCGGATCATCACAGGTATAGCACTGGGAAGTATTGTATCCATACGTCTCAGGGAGCATCTTAATCATAACAGCCTTGGAGAAGAATTCCAGTCTGCCTATAAGAGGAAACACAGTACCAAGACTGCGCTACTGTCTGTCCAAAATGACATCATGCATTCACTGGACAATCAGGAAACAGTTCTCTTAGTTCTGCTAGACCTCTTTGCAGCTTTTCGATACTGTTGACCATGACATATTGCTTCAGAGATTGGAACAAACAGTTGGTATTGGCGGCTCTGCACTTCAGTGGTTCAGATCGTACCTCACTGACAGATACCTTCAAGTTCAAATTGATGGATCCAGATCACAAGAAGGTGAGCTGCGCTGTGGTGTCCCACAAAGCTCTGTCCTTGGTCCTCTCCTTTTTAACATTTACATACTGCCTATAGGAAATATCCGACAACACAATGTCAACTTCCATGGATACGCAGATCGACAACCAGTTGCTAGGAACAAAACCTACCCAAGTTACAAGTTACAGCTTGAACATTGTATCAGTGATATTCAACAGTGGATGACAGCAAATGCACTCAAATTCAAAAGTTCCCAAACAGAATTCATGACTATTAGCTCTGGAAAATTACAGTCCAAAATCCCAGATGTAACTCTTGACATTAGTGGCAGTCATATCAAGCCAAGCAATGACGTGCGAAATCTGTGAGTCAAGTTTGACAGAAACATGACGATGAAAAACCATGTCAAGTCAACATGCAGATCTGCCTTCTTCCAGCTATTTAAGATCAGCAAGATCAAGAAATACCTTGACAATGACAGTCTGAGGACAGTTATCCAAGCCTGTGTCACATCACGTCTTGACTATGGAAATGCCCTCCTCAATGGGACTACTGCCACTAACATCAAACTACTGCAACAAGTGCAGAACAGTGCTGCGAGGATGCTGACTGGTACCAAGAGAACTGACCATATCACCCCTGTCCTGAAATCACTCCACTGGCTACCCGTGGAGCACTGCATCACTTTCAAGACTCTTTCTATCACATATTCAGCACTAAATGATGAAAACTCCCCAACCTATATTAAGGACATGTCACATCGCTACCAACCCACAAGAGCTTTAAGATCAGCCAATGATAAACTACTTCATGTTCCTAAAACTAAAACAAAGATGGGCTAAGTGGGTCCTTTTATTTTGCAGCTCCAAAACTGTGGAATGCCCTACCACTGGAAATCAGAAACTGTCAAACAAAAGACTCTTTTCTAACTCATCTGAAGACATATCTTTTTTTCCGCTCACTTCAACAAGCGCCGTTGAGCAGTCATGTCCAATCTGGAAACGAGTCGCTCTACAAATCAATTATCATTCATTATCATTCAAGGTTGTACATACCAACATTCATCATGTGATTTCACCAAAGAAACTTTCTGCGATGAAATCTTTTGCAAGATGTCTTGCTGCATGGTTTACTTTGAGGCATACATAATGTGTGAAATATAGGTTATGGGATGAAGCTGTGAAAATGCACTGATCATGCTGATGGTGATTATAACTGGTCTATTTCACTATTTAGATTGTTTTGCAATATTAGCTCACACTATTGCAACAGTACTGCAATAATTGTTGCCTCGTACAATACCCTTTCATTTCATCAACAGTTCAATACAGTAAAAAACGGTTGTGCCAAACTCATCTTGTTATATTTCGTTACTTTGTTTAGACTAAAATATACAGCAAATGGTTGGGGAAATATCCCAGTATGTTATGTCCTACTGTGTGTCACAGCTTACTATATATCATAGACTAGTGTTGGGAATTGGTTAAAACCTCATAATCGATGATTGGTTCCTTACAACCGATCAATCATCGAAAATAATTGGTTAGCGTCATTTATCAAATTTGTTAATGCACATAAAACTAAGGAACAAACCATGTACTTCTTTTTGGGCTTTTTGGCAAAATTTCACATCTTTAAAGGATGACTAGTATGTTAGGAACATAAATTTCTTGGAGCCTTTAAGATAAATTCAATCATGACTTGAAACGAGCTTGTAGTGCTTACACAATGTAACAGTAAAAACCAACGATGTGAAAAAAAATTGTTAATGAAAACAAGTGTTCCAAAATTGGTTGTGTTCGATCATGAGAAATTATGATCGATTGCTTAGTCGTTTAGTCACTACGACCAGTCTTTGATTATTTCAATTAATCGGACCACCACTATCATAGACATGCACAAGTCTCTAAAGCAGTAATTATTCGTTTAAGTCATGAATTCTTGAATGTATGAATAATGACTATGCATCCATATTTAAGACTTGAGTCCTTTGACTTGCCTGTTATGAGGATAGTATTATTCCACATCTATAAACTTCAGTACAGGCTTGGAAAATGCCTCAATGTTTACGTACCTTCCTAGATGCTGTATGAATACCTGACTCACTTCATAGTGGAGGAAAGCTCACTTCATAGTGGAGGAACTGGTAGTTACATCTGTTACAAGGCTGTTAGTGGAGTAGGTTTTAATGTCTCAGTAAGTTAATGGAAACAGGTGTTTTCAGGTGACACTCAGTAGTAATGCATGTATATGGCTTGACAAAGTGAATACTTCCCACTTTCCTTGTATCTCCATGGAGTTTACGATGTGCCCTCTCCTTGTGGAGTTTACGATGTCCCCCTCTTCCGTGGAGTTTACTTTGTCCCCTCCTACGTGGAGTTTACTATGTCCTCCTCTGTGGAGTTTATGATGTCCCCCTCCTCCATGGAGTTTACGATGTCCCCTTCCTCCATGGAGTTTACTATGTCCTCCTCCATGGAGTTTATGATGTTCCCCTCCTCCATGGAGTTTACTATGTCCTCCTCCATGGAGTTTACTATGTCCCTTCCATGGAGTTTATGATGTCCCCTTCCTCCATGGAGTTTACTATGTCCTCCTCCATGGAGTTTATGATGTCCCCTTCCTCCATGGAGTTTACTATGTCCCCTTCCTCCATGGAGTTTACTATGTCCTCCTCCGTGGAGTTTATGATGTTCCCCTCCTCCATGGAGTTTACTATGTCCTCCTCCGTGGAGTTTATGATGTCCCCTTCCTCCATGGAGTTTACTATGTCCTCCTCCGTGGAGTTTATGATGTTCCCCTCCTCCATGGAGTTTATGATGTCCCCTTCCTCCATGGAGTTTACTATGTCCTCCTCCATGGAGTTTATGATGTTCCCCTCCTCCGTGGTGTTTATGATGTCCCCCTCCTCCGTGGAGTTTACTATTTCCCCTCCATGGAGTTTACTATGTCCTCGTCCATGGAGTTTATGATGTTCCCCTCCTCCGTGGTGTTTATGATGTCCCCCTCCTCCGTGGAGTTTACTATTTCCCCTCCATGGAGTTTACTATGTCCTCCTCCATGGAGTTTACGATGTCACACCTCATCCGTGGAGTTTACGATGTCCCCCTCCTCTGTGGTGTTAACAATGTCCCCCTCCTCCATGGAGTTTACTATGTCCTCCTCCGTGGTGTTAACGATGTCCCCCTACTCGATGGAGTTTACTATGTCCCCTTCCTTCGTGGAGTTTACGATGTCCCCCTCCTCCGTGGAGTTTACTATGTCCCCTTCCTCCATGGAGTTTACGATGTCCCCCTCCTCCGTGGAGTTTACTATGTCCCCCTCCTTCATGGAGTTTACGATGTCACACCTCATCCGTGGAGTTTACGATGTCACATCTCCTCTATGGAGTTTACAATGTCCCCCTCCTCCGTGGTGTTAACGATGTCCCCTTCCTCTGTGGTGTTAACGATGTTCCCCTCCTCCGTGGAGTTTACTATGTCCCCTCCTCCGTGGAGTTTATGATGTCCCCTCTTCCATGGAGTTTACGATGTCACACCTCCTCTGTGGAGTTTATGGGCACGATGTCCCCCTCCTCCATGGAGTTTACTATGTCCTCCTCCGTGGAGTTTATGATGTTCCCCTCCTTCATGGAGTTTACTATGTCCCCCTCCTCTGTGGAGTTTATGATATCACATCTCCTCTGTGGAGTTTACAATGTCCCAATTCCTCCGTGGAGCTTATGAAGTTTCCCCCTCCACCAGGGAGTTTGTGGGCTGGAACTGGGGCCCCTCCACCAGGGAGTTTGTGGGTTAGAAATTAGGGCCCCTCCAACCTGTGCTCACAAGTAGGAAGTGACTTGGTAGAGACATGCTTAGGGCTGTGTTGACTGTGTGTCATTGTATCCAAGCAGTGTTGAAAGTTTGTTATGGTATCAATGAATTTCTTGTCTTCTTATTCAGTTATTTACGTACCACCATCATACACTGATGGCCACCATAATGTAGGAAAACTGCAGAATGTAGTGCTAAACAGAGAACATAGGGTTCGTTGGCATGTGTTTTCATTGCATTACTCCTGTCATGTACCTGTATGTTCCAGGTTTACCTGTTACCCTGACACAAGCAGGGATGTACCCCTTCCTCGTCTCCTTCATCACCAGCACGCTCATGCAGGTCAGTAACCATGGTAACAGAGTGTTACAGGTGTGTCTTATCGTCTACTCCACTGTGTATTTGTGATTGTTGCAGGTGTGTCTTCTACTGTGTACCTGTTGATTGTTACAGGTGTGTCTTCTACTGTGTACCTATTGATTGTTACATGTGTGTCTTCTACTGTGTACCTGTTGATTGTTACAGGTGTGTCTTCTACTGTGTACCTGTTGATTGTTACAGGTGTGTCTTCTACTGTACCCTATGTTACTATTGATTGTGTGTCTTCTACTGTGTACCTGTTGATTGTTACAGGTGTGTCTTCTACTGTGTACCTGTTGATTGTTACAGGTGTGTCTTCTACTGTGTACCTGTTGATTGTTACAGGTGTGTCTTCTACTGTGTACCTGTTGATTGTTACAGGTGTGTCTTCTACTGTGTACCTGTTGATTGTTACAGGTGTGTCTTCTACTGTGTACCTGTTGATTGTTACAGGTGCTCCTCATATTTTACTTCACTGATCTCCTGCAGCGAGCGATTGCCCTTCAGCGCAACCCAAACCAGGTAACTCCAGGGTTCCAGAAATCACTAGAAGTTAGAACATGATATTTTTGTGTTGCTTTTTTTATATTTCCAAAACATCTAATGGAACAGCAACACATTATGTAATTCATGATCCATTTTAACTGTGCACTTTTGTGGTTATTATTAATTGAATGCATGCAATTTTATTATCTTAATACACATTAATTTGGACTTGTAACAATCGTATAACTAAGATAATCGTAACTCCCATACTTTACTACTGACTTGTAACAATCATAGAACTAAGATAATCGTATCTCCCATACTTTACTACTGACTTGTAACAATCGTAGAACTAAGGTAATTGTATCCCCCATACTTTACTACTGACTTGTAACAATCATAACTCCCATACTTTAGTACTGACTTGTAACAATCGTAGAACTAAGATAATCGTAACTCCCATACTTTACTACTGACTTGTAACAATCGTATAGCTAAGATAATCGTATCTCCCATAGTTTACTACTGACTTGTAACAATCGTAGAACTAAGGTAATTGTATCTCCCATACTTTACTACTGACTTGTAACAATCATAACTAAGGTTATTGTATACTCCTGACTTGTAACAACTGATAGTAAGATAATCGATCTCCCATACTTTACTACTGACTTGTAACAATCGTAGAGCTAAGATAATTGTATCTCCCATAGTTTACTACTGACTTGTAACAATCGTAGAACTAAGATAATTGTAACCCCATACTTTACTACTGACTTGTAACAATCGTAGAACTCCCATAATTAGGATCACCCATACTTTACTACTGACTTGTAACAATCGTAGTACTCTCCTAAGATAATTGTAACTCCCATACTCCTTTACTTTACTACTGACTTGTAACAATCGTTAGAACTAAGATAATCGTAACTCCCATACTTTACTACTGACTTGTAACAATCGTAGAACTAAGGTAATTGTATCCCCCATACTTTACTACTGACTTGTAACAATCGTAGAACTAAGATAATCGTAACTCCCATACTTTACTACTGACTTGTAACAATCGTAGAACTAAGATAATCGTAACTCCCATACTTTACTACTGACTTGTAACAATCGTAGAACTAAGATAATCGTAACTCCCATACTTTACTACTGACTTGTAACAATCGTAGAACTAAGATAATCGTAACTCCCATACTTTACTACTGACTTGTAACAATCGTAGAACTAAGATAATCGTAACTCCCATACTTTACTACTGACTTGTAACAATCGTAGAACTAAGATAATCGTAACTCCCATACTTTACTACTGACTTGTAACAATCGTAGAACTAAGATAATCGTAACTCCCATACTTTACTACTGACTTGTAACAATCGTAGAACTAAGATAATCGTAACTCCCACACTTTACTACTGACTTGTAACAATCACAGAACTAAGATAATTGTAGCTCCCACACTTTACTACTGACTTGTAATCAGGGAGAACTAAGATAATCGTAACTCCCATACTTTAGTACTGACTTGTAACAATCGTAGAACTAAGATAATCGTAACTCCCATACTTTACTACTGACTTGTAACAATCGTAGAACTAAGATAATCGTAACTCCCATACTTTACTACTGACTTGTAACAGTAGTAGAACTAAGATAATCGTAACTCCCATACTTAACTACTGACTTGTAACAATCGTAACTCCCATACTTTACTACTGACTTGTAACAATCGTATAGCTAAGATAATCGTAACTCCCATACTTTAGTTCTGACTTGTAACAATCGTAGAACTAAGATAATCGTAACTCCCATACTTTACTACTGACTTGTAACAATCAGAGGAGTAAGTGAGTCCCACCTTGGATCCCATGCGTCACTGATCAGCTGTGTCCTCCACAGGATGAGCTTGTTCCCCTGCAGGACATGGAGGATGACAGTGATGACGAGATCTTCAGTAAACACGGTACAGAAGGGTCTGGAGGAAGACTCACGCAAGGTAAGACACACAGCTGTTTGTCAACTTACCCCCAGGCTAGTAAATGTTTGTAGACTAGATAAATAAAATGTATTGGTCATCTCACTGCCTTGGGTATCTTCCCATGCACACGTGTGTATCTTCCCATGGGTATCTTCCCATGTGTATATCTTCAGGATATCTTCCCGTGCTCTTGGGTATCTTCCGATGCTGCCTTTGCATCTTCCCATGCTGCCTTGTATCTTCCCACACATCAAATCGTGTATATCTTCAGATATATCGCACATGAGACACAAAAGATGTTGTCATTGTTTGACGTGATGATTTTGCATAAAAGTCTTGATTAAAATTGTTATCTATAATCTGAAGATTAAAATTCATGAAAATTTTAGCCTGTGTGTTACATGTTGCAGACATTCAGATATGAATTTTTTTAACTGCTTCGTAAGATAATTAATTTAATATCAGATTATAAGTTTATCATGTTATGGGTATTATATCTTTGCTTTCCTCTTTGTTTGTTACGGTTTCTTGGAAAAATTATTTTGTTTCACACAGAGATTTATGAGATGCATACATGTTCAGGTTCAGCACTTGCTGGAGAATCAGGGGGAGACAACTCAATCTGCCCACCCAATCTTCACCTCCTGGGAGAGCTGTTCCTGTGTTGTGGTGTGAGACAGGCGTTTGACATCATGGTTATTCTCCAGTTGTAAGTACAAGTTGTGTAATGCCACGCGGTTCCACCCCCTTGGAAGAGTCTCGCTTTAGGTCTGGCCAATGTTTTTAGGAAATCTCAACAGCATCAGGCCCTGATTTCTTGAAACCAAGTCTGAGGTTTGACTCAAGTTAGAGGTTTTACTCAAATTTGAGAAAATGCAGCCAAATGCCTTCCCATAATAAACTAAATCAATACTAAACTCAAACATAGGAGACAATTTGAGTTTGGTAGATAGGTTACTTAAGTTGTTTTGGCTTTTTCATTTTAGAAATACAGTTGAGTTAGAAATTTAGCTGTTTCTTAAGTTTGTTTCGAGAAATCGGGGCCAGGTCTTCAGGCTTACTGACTGCATGGAATTGTATCCAAGTTGTGTAGATTGTACCATATGATGTCAGTCACTGGAATGTCTGGTCCAGACTTGATTATTTACAGACTGCAGTCATGTAGCTGCAATATTCTCGACTGTGGCTTGCTGCGAATAGCTGCA
Source organism: Haliotis rubra (assembly GCF_003918875.1). Classification (NCBI taxonomy): domain Eukaryota; kingdom Metazoa; phylum Mollusca; class Gastropoda; order Lepetellida; family Haliotidae; genus Haliotis; species Haliotis rubra. The sequence continues at coordinate 100,288 of NW_025767093.1, forward strand.
AAATTGCTGATGCGGCGTAAAGCAGTACTCACTCACCCGAGTGTGGCATTATACAACCCACAAAAAAGATGATCAACAAACATCAGCAGGATTTCGATTCAGCTGTTGTCATTTGACTGTAAAATTGGGTCCTTCCGCAAGCATGCAAAATGTGAAACTAGGTATCAACTTTATACCTGATGGAAGATATGTTCAAGTATGGGAATGTTATTTTGTGCTACTCTGCTATTCTGGAGAGTGTGACATATATGTGCTTGCCATACTGATTCACGAAACAAGTATCAGCATTTGTTATCCTCGGTGGAATCAAAATTTGTAAAATATGTTGGATACTTGCTTGAATGAATGAATCACATTGTCTCCATTATCAATAACTGTAGCAAAGTCAAGAATTGAGAGAATTCTGTCGTGATGCTAACGGTACCCCTATGACAGTGTGCAGGGACGTCATCATGTCACAGCTTGTCATCATCTACTGTGATGTCATCGTCTATTGTGATGTCATCATCTACTGTGATGTCATCGTCTATTGTGATGTCATCATCTACTGTGATGTCATAGTCTATTGTGATGTCATCATCTACTGTGATGTTTTTGAAAGCCATTTAGAAGTTAGATGAAACATGAATACATGACATGTTATATGGATATCACCTTCTGTCTGTTCTGTTTTATATCTTTTCAAAGCTTATTCTTCCTGCTTCATTAGGATTAGCTATTATGAATAAAAAGAAGTTGTTGTCCATGAAATGTGTCATGTATTCATTTACTCTGATGTCAACATCTACTGTGATGTGATGACTCATTGACCAATGAATAAAGTGTTTACATAGTCGCCTATTACATAGTCTATATTACACATGTAAATGGCAGACAAGGATATCAAGAATGTGCGTGGAAAGTCTGAATTAAATATTCCCAATATCACTTCCAAGGACACTGACTTTTTGGATTCCTAGATAAAAAATTGCTAATATTATTATTGTGTCTTTGTAACGGCTTGTCTGTTTTCAGCATTGCACTACTGATCTGCTACTCCCTCGCTGGGAGTGAAGCATTTGCCCAGCTGGTGGGAATCAGGTATGTTGTGTTTTGTTGCCTGTTTTAACGTTTTTTAAACTGTTGTTATATTACTGCTGGCAGTGGTGGCAAATTGGATTTCAACAGCAGTGAGTGGAGCAGGGTGTTACCTCACAAGCATGGGGTGCTAGGGACCCCCAATTATTAGTTTTAAGGGTCCGTGCAGGCAATATGACGTTTGGTTACTGCTCCTTTGAATGTGCAGGACCCCTTCTCTGGAACAGTCTCCCACTTGAAATAAGAACCGAGCAAACATTGTCCACGTTCAAATGTAAACTCAAAACGTTCTTCTTCAATATGGCATTTCAGTGACCGTTTTCGACTATCTCAGACAGTAGTGCTTTTGAGCAGCTAACGCTGGATACTAGCGCTTTACAAATGTATGTATGTATGCATGTATGTATGTATGTATGTATGTATGTATGTATGTATGTATGTATGTATGTATGTATGTATGTATGTATGTATCTATGTATCTATGTATCTATGTATCTATGTATCTATGTATGTGAGGGTCCTGTGAAGTAACGGTGGATAAAACTGTATGTTTTGATAATTTCTTTCGAGACTGGAATGAATCATTTATCTAATGGACTGGTGGATGAAATAATGCACACAATTGGTCTGAAAGAAACAACCAAACACTTATCAATGTCATGTGTTGTCGGTACAATGAATAATGTTGTGCATCCTTCAGGATATTTTTTCTGTGTCCATTCTCATACTGAATGCGCATTGCGTGTCGCGTAAAACCCTGGTACAGCTTTCCTGAATGAGAATTAGAGTTACCTGCCCCTGTTGTCTACACAAACAGGCTTGATTGTTCAGAAGTTCAGGGCCAGTTTAGCTAAACGATGCTTATTAAAATATGTCCTGTGTGTGTGGATTGTATAGGGCAGATGCCAAGTATTGGGGAATTCACCACCATCTTCGATTTCAGCCATGTGTACGTCATCCCGGGTTTTGTGTGGATCTTGACAGTGGCGGTGGTGTTTGCCTTGAAACTAATTCAACCTGTTGTCTCCATTCTCACCTTCCTCAAGGGATCACTGCTACTGGGCACAGTGAGTAACACAAACAGCCTCTGGATGATGATGATGATGATGATGGTGATGGTGATGGTAACTTCAGAAACACAGTAGGAATACAAAGTCTGAGTGAAGTGCCAGTCTATGATTTAACACCAATGTTTGTTTGCATAAGCACTCGGTTACCAAGAAAACAATGTGTTTTCCCTTTCTGTTAGAGATATCACTGAACTGGAAGTGTCTGTGATTTGGTGATGAGCTATGGACATGGCACTCTTTGTTTAACCTTTGCCGTGCATTAGGGTATGTTCTCCCCAAACAAGGGGCAGTTGGGTAGCCTAGTGGTTAAAGCAGTTGTTCGTCATGCCTAAGATCCGGGCTCATTTCTCCACATGGGTACAATGTGTGAAGCCCATATCTGTTGTCTCCCATGTGATATTGCTGGAATATTGCTAAAAGTGGCGTAAAACCACTCACTCACTCTCCCAGACAAAGAGCTTGTATTTTGTGTTCTACAGACATAGAACTGTTGTACTGTGTTTGACTGTATTAGTGATCTGTGATGAATGTGGACAGATATTGGTGAGGTCGGCCCAATACATGTTTCTGATGACAAGATGTGTTTCAGACCATAGTGACCTTCTATGTGGGAGTGTCGGTCGGTCGTGAGATCAGCAACGACTTCAAGTATTTAGGAGAACCCTTTCTGATGGGAACTGTAGCTCTTGGTGAGTATGGGGCGGTGGGGTAGTCTAGTGGTTAAAGCTTTGGCTCGTCCTGCCAAAAACGCGGGTTCGAATCCCCACATGGGTACAACATGTGAAACCCATTTCTGGTGTCCCCCGCCGTGATGTTGCTGGAATATTGCTAACAGTCTTGGTGAGTACACGTGGCTGGTAGTTAATGAACCCCATCATGACCACAAAGTCATTTACATATTCTTCCCCATCTTGGTGAACACCTGTAACTTGTGCTCCTTCCCTAACTGAAATACTTACAGGGTTTTACCTTGACCTTGACGTGGGAGTCCATGGGACCAGGGCTCCAGATAGTTTTTCAACATCAGGAGTACGTACTCCTTATTTTTTCACTACAGGAGTACTGGAAAACCTTAAGAGTACATTATTGTTTCGTTTCATATACTCATGCCAATAATGGTTGTCACCCCCCTCTCCACACACACCCCACACCCCCTCTCCAATAAAAAAACGAAGGGGGTGACAACCATTATTCACATGAGTTTATATGCACCACAGCATTGATAGTCTTGTGTAAACAGGTCAATAAACAATAAACCAATATTTTTCTTCAGATAAATACGTCTGTAAATGATTCTAAGACCGTACACTGCTGCTGTGGTGCGTACCTGCTACGTTTTCTAAATTATTTGCTACCGTATTGTGCATACTATTTATCCGTACATACGGCCCTTATCTGGAGCCCTGCAGGGGACCACCATCAATCAATGTCTTTGCTGGTAATATGACGGTCCTGTGAAAATATTGAAATGGTGTCGTGTACTGTAAGTTCAGATAATGACTTCAGAACTGGAATGAGTCAAGGTCATATGGACAGTGTCATGACTGATCTGTGAAATAACAGGCGCAGATAACTACTCTTGATGCGCTGTAGGTATGCCGTCAGTATTTTTGTGCGTCTCTGGTTGCAGCATTTTGAGTATTATACGTCCATTCTCTACATTTGAGCATCGTGTAAAACCTTGCTTTCACATCAATAACAGTCGTGGCACCATCGGTCAAATTCCTAATGTCTTGTTTCAGGAGGAATAATCAACACAATGCCCTTTATATATGAAAAGATAGAATTCAATGCAACACAGGTAAGTTTATTATTGAAAATATTTGGACGAGTGAAGATGTTTAACTATTTTAGGTTGCATTTATAATTGAAAGTATTTAGATGAAGTATCTAACAACATCTAACAATGTGATCTGACAATATCGGAGTGCATGGCTTGAGGTCAACAACAGGTAGTACAGAGTTGCTTCCCCTTGTAGCGTTAGTCTTCATATATTGGACCCATATTTGTCCTGATGAATATCCTTGGTCTGTACCTGTGTTCTGGACATCATCAAGGGGGTTAATAAAGATCATTCCATGATTGCTACATTGAACTGACACGTTAGTGAAATGTTTGATTTGACAGTAGTGGCCGGCGAACTGGAATATGTTTCCTTGTGTAACCGATCCTGGGATGTGTGGTAGCCATGTTGTATCATCTTAATCAGAATGCATCCATTCCTTTGCCATTTCTGTGACTTATGTGTTAGGGCAAACTTCTTTTACTTGGTTTACAAAATTGCAGATTAGTAGAAAATGAAATGTAAGCAGAAAAATAAAATTGAATTATATAACAGAATTAAGGTCACTTTTGAAAGAAAAACCACCCTATCTGATGCTGTCCATAGTTATTATCCCACCGGCATATAATGCAGTGGGATATAGTCGTCGCCTCGTCCATCTGTCCGTCCGTCCGTCCGTCCGCCCGTCCGTCCGTCCGTAATCATTTTGTTTCCGGACCATAACTCAAAGACCGTTCAATATTTTTTAACCAAAATTGGTAGATATGTCAAACATAACCTAAGGTGGTGCCTTTTGCTATTTACAGATAATTGTCATTTTTATTTTTCTCGGTTTCCATGGAAACGTTTTGGACTTAGTCTTAAAGAAGGGTGGGCTTCGTTTCCGGACCGTTCAATATTTTTCAACAAAACTTGGTAGATATATCAAACAGATCCTAAAGTTGTGCCTTTTGCTATTTGCAGATTTTTGGCATTTTTATTTTTCCCGGTTTCCAAGGAAACGATTCGGACTTAGTCCCAAAAGTGAGGGTGGGCTTAGTTTCGGGCATAACTCAAGAACCGTTCAATATTTTTCAACAAGACTTGGTAGATATATCAAACAGAACCTTAAGTGGTGCCTTTTGCTATTTGCCGATTTTTGGCATTTTTATTTTCCCGGTTTCCATGGAAACGATTCGGACTTAATCCCAAAAGTGAGGGGAACTTCGTTTTTTCGAGCACAACTCAAAAAACCTCTCTATATCTTTCAGCAAAACTTGGCAGATATGTGAGGCAGATATTGAAGTGATGCCTTTTGCTATTTGCAGATATTTGTGATTTATTATTTTCTCGGTTTCCATGGAAATGATTCGAACTTAGTCTCAAAAAGGAAGGGATGGGTTTTGTTTCCGGAGCACAACGCGAAAACTTCTTAATATCTTTCAGCAAAACTTGGCAGATATGCGAGGCAGATCCCAAAGTGGTGCCTTTTGCTATTTGCAGATTTTTGTCATTTATTTTTTTCATGATTTCCATGGAAACGATTTGCACTTAGTCTAAAATCAAGCTGGACTTTAAGTAACTGTCAGATGATTTGTTCTTTCAAAGATGTGGGGGCCGGGGGGATATGTCATCTTCTGATGACTCTTGTTTAATTTCATATTGTTATGCTTAAAACCACTTCAAACTTCATCTTAAAACTTCAAAACACCATATCCGCCCGGAGAGCGGAAGGTCGCGGGTTCGATTGCCAACCGCGTCATACCAAAAGACGTTAAAATATGGTACTTGATGGTCCCTGCCTGGTGCTCGGCATTAATGGGTACAACAAGGACTGGTCAGCTCGGAGTCAGTATAACGTGTCTGAGCGGGGTATTCATGCCTCACTGAGGCATGGTATCTCAGTGGGCTAGCACTATAAAAACCCGTTTCAGTCTGGGCTAGTACAAGCAGCCGCACTTACACATACACACGCAAGCACGTCGTCATATGAGCGAAATATTCTCAAGCGCGACGTTAAACCCAATGTCACCTCACCTCACCTCAAAACACCATAGTCTTTGGGAAATAAAGATATGAGTTATCTCCCCTACCTCCTTAAGTCCTTGATGTGGGACCTGAGACCCAGCCACAGATGTAATGTATGCCGTGCTGTGTTTGTCCAGATCAAGAGGTACCGCCTGTCTGTGCTCATGGGGCTCATCACATGCAGTCTACTCAATATTCTCTGGTGAGTTTCTGTATGTGAAAACACTATGAAATGGTGTGAAGTTTCAAAATAGATCTCCATGAGTATTTTTGTGTAATTTGGAGTGTATATTTAATTTACTTTGAAATTATTTCTGAAATTCGATAATTTATTATTGTCAAAAGATGTAATATATACTTTCTTTTAAGGATACTTGCATATACAAGGGGAGATAAGTTATATCCTCATCTATATTTACCTCCCCTTGACCATAACAATCAATTTTTAAAGGGCATCGTGGTAATATTAGAACAGACTTTGTATTACATTACTTTGCTTATTTTAATATAGCAGGTGCTTGTATTAGTGTAACTAGCAGACAGAGAGTAATGGTATACATCTCTCATGTAAAGTACAGATGCACACATATCATGGATGTGTAGAAAAACCATTTTGCTTTCTATTGCATTATTGACAATAATGGTTGATGTTTGAATAAGCATGCCATTTACAGAATTTAGGAACGTCTCTTGTATATGACACAAGAAATGTACAAGACACAACTATATATCGATATCAATATAAGGCATTATTTTGTTTGGTTAACTTGTACTTGTACTCATGTAGCAGGTGCTTGTATTGTATTCAAGGTGCCTGTATTACATTCCAGGTGCTTGTATTTGTGTAACAGGTGCTTGTGTGATACTCCAGGTGCTTGTATTTGTGTAACAGGTGCTTGTGTGATACTCCAGGTGCTTGTATTTGTGTAACAAGTGCTTGTGTGATATTCCAGGTGCTTGTACTGTGTAACAGGTGCTTGTATTTGTATAACAGGTGCTTGTGTGATATTCCAGGTGCTTGTACTGTGTAACAGGTGCTTGTATTTGTATAACAAGTGCTTGTGTGATATTCCAGGTGCTTGTACTGTGTAACAGGTGCTTGTATTTGTATAACAGGTGCTTGTGTGATATTCCAGGTGCTTGTACTGTGTAACAGGTGCTTGTATTTGTATAACAGGTGCTTGTGTGATATTCCAGGTGCTTGTACTGTGTAACAGGTGCTTGTATTTGTATAACAAGTGCTTGTGTGATATTCCAGGTGCTGGGCAGTTCTGGATATTGTGCCACAGACAGTTGCCATGGCGTGTGTCCGGAGTCAGCCTGATGTTGCCATGGAAACAGTACAATCAACCCAATCAACAGCAGGTCCAGTAATTGATCACGTGTCCGAAGTCTGTACCGGAGATCTATCACTGGAGAGGTGTGTTCAGGTTCACAGTTACAAAGTACACGTCATATTGTGTGCCTCATTCTCATATTGTGTTCTGATCTGTACAACTTAGTGTCAGGTGTTCGACCTCATAATCTAATGCAGAACGCATTTAAACTGTTCTACATGTCGGTGCACTGGCACCTAATGAAAATATGTAAATGAAATTTTATTATTCAATTTATTCGGTTGTTACAGATTTTTTTTAATGAAGTCAATGCGAGTGTTGTATCTTTTTTCAGTGCTGCAAAACATGGTGAAATATCTACCCTGCCTCTTACAAAGGTTAGTTGGGTTGTATCAGTGCCACTTTGTAGACGAGAAACGTGACAATTTCGTGAAATGATGTTATCATCCAGAGATGCTGGCAGGATGTGTCTCTCCGTTACAGCTGGGCTTCCGTCAATGTTGGTTGTTATTATATAGTCGACGCATCGTCTGTCCGTCCGTAATCATTTTGTTTCCGGAGCATAACTCAAAAACCGTTTAATATTTTTCAACAAAAATTGGTAGATATATCAAACAGAACCTAAGGTGGTGCCTTTTGCTATTTACAGATTTTTGTCATTTTTATTTATCTCAGTTTCCATGGAAACGTTTTAGACTTAGTCTTAAAGCGGGGGGTGGGCTTCGTTTCCGGAATATAACTCAAAAAGCGTTCAATATTTTTCAGCAAAAATTAGTAGATATATCAAACAGATCCTTAAGTGGTGCCTTTTGCTATTTGCAGATGTTTGTCATTTTTATTTTTCCCGGTTTCTATGTAAACGATTCGGACTTAGTCCCAAAAAGGGAGGGGTGGGTTTCCTTTCTGGAGCACAACTGGAAAACTTCCTAATATCTTTCAGCAAAACTTAGCAGATATATGAGACAGATCTTGAAGTGGTGCCTATTGCTATTTGCAGATTTTTGTGATTTATTATTTTCTCGATTTCCATGGAAATGATTCGGACTTAGTCCCAAAAAGGGAGGGGCGGGTTTCGTTTCCCGAGCACAACTGGAAAACTTCTTAATATCTTTCAGCAAAACTTGGCAGATATGTGAGGCAGATGCCAATGTGGTGCCTTTTGCAATTTGGCAGATTTTTGGCATATTTATTTTGGCATATACTGTATGTGTATAACAATAGAGCATTATTTTGTCCTTTCTCAATTTTCAGATTCTACAAAGAGATTACCCACACTTCAAATGGGTTGCATTTTTGGTGGAACTATTTATAGTCATCAGTATAACAGTATCGTATCTCACGATAGGAACAGCATTACATCATACATGTAAGTAGTTGACAGGGTGGCTGTATATAGTCATCAATATAACAGTATCGTATCTCACGATAGGAACAGCATTACATCATACATGTAAGTAGTTGACAGGGTGGCTGTATATAGTCATCAATATAACAGTATCGTATCTCACGATAGGAACAGCATTACACCATACATGTAAGTAGTTGACAGGGTGGCTGTATATAGTCATCAATATAACAGTATCGTATCTCACGATAGGAACAGCATTACACCATACATGTAAGTAGTTGACAGGACAGCTGTATATATAGTCATCAATATAACAGTATCGTATCTCACGATAGGAACAGCATTACACTATACATGTAAGTAGTTGACAGGACAGCTGTATATAGTCATCAGTATAACAGTATCGTATCTCACGATAGGAACAGCATTACACCATACATGTAAGTAGTTGACAGGGTGGCTGTATATAGTCATCAATATAACAGTATCATATCTCACGATAGGAACAGTATTACATCATACATGTAAGTAGTTGACAGGACAGCTGTATATATAGTCATCAATATAACAGTATCGTATCTCACGATAGGAACAGCATTACACCATACATGTAAGTAGTTGACAGGACAGCTGTATATAGTCATCAGTATAACAGTATCGTATCTCACGATAGGAACAGCATTACACCATACATGTAAGTAGTTGACAGGGTGGCTGTATATAGTCATCAATATAACAGTATCATATCTCACGATAGGAACAGTATTACACCATACATGTAAGTAGTTGACAGGGTGGCTGTATATATAGTCATCAGTATAACAGTATCGTATGTCATGATAGGAACAGTATTACATCATACATGTAAGTAGTTGACAGGACAGCTGTATATAGTCATCAATATAACAGTATCATATCTCACGATAGGAACAGTATTACACCATACATGTAAGTAGTTGACAGGGTGGCTGTATATAGTCATCAGTATAACAGTATCGTATGTCATGATAGGAACAGCATTACACCATACATGTAAGTAGTTGACAGGACAGCTGTATATAGTCATCAGTATAACAGTATCGTATCTCACGATAGGAACAGTATTACACCATACATGTAAGTAGTTGACAGGACAGCTGTATATAGTCATCAGTATAACAGTATCGTATCTCACGATAGGAACAGTATTACATCATACATGTAAGTAGTTGACAGGACAGCTGTATATATAGTCATCAATATAACAGTATCATATCTCACGATAGGAACAGTATTACATCATACATGTAAGTAGTTGACAGGACAGCTGTATATATAGTCATCAGTATAACAGTATCGTATCTCACGATAGGAACAGTATTACATCATACATGTAGGTAGTTGACAGGACAGCTGTATATAGTCATCAATATAACAGTATCATATCTCACGATAGGAACAGTATTACACCATACATGTAAGTAGTTGACAGGGTGGCTGTATATAGTCATCAATATAACAGTATCGTATCTCATGATAGGAACAGCATTACACCATACATGTAAGTAGTTGACAGGACAGCTGTATATAGTCATCAGTATAACAGTATCGTATCTCACGATAGGAACAGCATTACACCATACATGTAAGTAGTTGACAGGGTGGCTGTATGTATAGACATCAATATAACAGTATCGTATCTCACGATAGGAACAGCATTACATCATACATGTAAGTAGTTGACAGGACAGCTGTATATAGTCATCAATATAACAGTATCATATCTCACGATAGGAACAGCATTACACTATACATGTAAGTAGTTGACAGGGTGGCTGTATATAGTCATCAATATAACAGTATCATATCTCACGATAGGAACAGCATTACACCATACATGTAAGTAGTTGACAGGGTGGCTGTATATAGTCATCAATATAACAGTATCATATCTCACGATAGGAACAGTATTACACTATACATGTAAGTAGTTGACAGGGTGGCTGTATATATAGTCATCAGTATAACAGTATCATATCTCACGATAGGAACAGCATTACACCATACATGTAAGTAGTTGACAGGGTGGCTGTATATAGTCATCAATATAACAGTATCGTATCTCACGATAGGAACAGCATTACACCATACATGTAAGTAGTTGACAGGACAGCTGTATATAGTCATCAATATAACAGTATCATATCTCACGATAGGAACAGTATTACACTATACATGTAAGTAGTTGACAGGGTGGCTGTATATATAGTCATCAGTATAACAGTATCGTATCTCACGATAGGAACAGCATTACACCATACATGTAAGTAGTTGACAGGACAGCTGTATATAGTCATCAGTATAACAGTATCATATCTCACGATAGGAACAGCATTACATCATACATGTAAGTAGTTGACAGGACAGCTGTATATATAGTCATCAATATAACAGTATCGTATCTCACGATAGGAACAGCATTACACCATACATGTAAGTAGTTGACAGGACAGCTGTATATAGTCATCAGTATAACAGTATCGTATCTCACGATAGGAACAGCATTACATCATACATGTAAGTAGTTGACAGGACAGCTGTATATATAGTCATCAATATAACAGTATCGTATCTCACGATAGGAACAGCATTACACCATACATGTAAGTAGTTGACAGGACAGCTGTATATAGTCATCAGTATAACAGTATCATATCTTACGATAGGAACAGCATTACACCATACATGTAAGTAGTTGATAGGACAGCTGTATATAGTCATCAGTATAACAGTATCATATCTTACGATAGGAACAGCATTACACCATACATGTAAGTAGTTGATAGGACAGCTGTATATAGTCATCAGTATAACAGTATCGTATCTCACGATAGGAACAGCATTACACCATACATGTAAGTAGTTGACAGGACAGCTGTATATAGTCATCAGTATAACAGTATCATATCTTACGATAGGAACAGCATTACACCATACATGTAAGTAGTTGATAGGACAGCTGTATATAGTCATCAGTATAACAGTATCGTATCTCACGATAGGAACAGCATTACACCATACATGTAAGTAGTTGACAGGGTGGCTGTATGTATAGTCATCAGTATAACAGTATCATATCTTACGATAGGAACAGCATTACATCATACATGTAAGTAGTTGACAGGGTGGCTGTATATAGTCATCAGTATAACAGTATCGTATCTCACGATAGGAACAGCATTACACCATACATGTAAGTAGTTGACAGGGTGGCTGTATGTATAGTCATCAGTATAACAGTATCGTATCTCACGATAGGAACAGCATTACACCATACATGTAAGTAGTTGACAGGGTGGCTGTATGTATAGTCATCAGTATAACAGTATCATATCTTACGATAGGAACAGCATTACACCATACATGTAAGTAGTTGACAGGGTGGCTGTATATAGTCATCAGTATAACAGTATCGTATCTCACGATAGGAACAGCATTACACCATACATGTAAGTAGTTGACAGGGTGGCTGTATATAGTCATCAGTATAACAGTATCATATCTTACGATAGGAACAGCATTACACCATACATGTAAGTAGTTGACAGGGTGGCTGTATGTATAGTCATCAGTATAACAGTATCATATCTTACGATAGGAACAGCATTACATCATACATGTAAGTAGTTGACAGGGTGGCTGTATATAGTCATCAGTATAACAGTATCGTATCTCACGATAGGAACAGCATTACACCATACATGTAAGTAGTTGACAGGGTGGCTGTATATAGTCATCAGTATAACAGTATCGTATCTCACGATAGGAACAGTATTACATCATACATGTAGGTAGTTGACAGGACAGCTGTATATATAGTCATCAATATAACAGTATCGTATCTCACGATAGGAACAGCATTACATCATACATGTAAGTAGTTGACAGGGTGGCTGTATATAGTCATCAGTATAACAGTATCGTATCTCACGATAGGAACAGCATTACACCATACATGTAAGTAGTTGACAGGGTGGCTGTATATAGTCATCAGTATAACAGTATCATATCTTACGATAGGAACAGCATTACACCATACATGTAAGTAGTTGACAGGGTGGCTGTATGTATAGTCATCAGTATAACAGTATCATATCTTACGATAGGAACAGCATTACATCATACATGTAAGTAGTTGACAGGGTGGCTGTATATAGTCATCAGTATAACAGTATCGTATCTCACGATAGGAACAGCATTACACCATACATGTAAGTAGTTGACAGGACAGCTGTATATAGTCATCAGTATAACAGTATCATATCTTACGATAGGAACAGCATTACACCATACATGTAAGTAGTTGACAGGGTGGCTGTATGTATAGTCATCAGTATAACAGTATCATATCTTACGATAGGAACAGCATTACATCATACATGTAAGTAGTTGACAGGGTGGCTGTATATAGTCATCAGTATAACAGTATCAGTATCTCCGCGATAGGAACAGCATTACACCATACATGTAAGTAGTTGACAGGGTGGCTGTATGTATAGTCATCAGTATAACAGTATCATTATCTCACGATAGGAACAGCATTACACCATACATGTAAGTAGTTGACAGGGTGGCTGTATGTATAGTCATCAGTATAACAGTATCATATCTTCACGATAGGAACAGCATTACATCATACATGTAAGTAGTTGACAGGGTGGCTGTATATAGTCATCAGTATAACAGTATCATTATCTCCGCGATAGGAACAGCGATACACCATACATGTAAGTAGTTGACAGGGTGGCTGTATGTATAGTCATCAGTATAACAGTATCGTATCTCACGATAGGAACAGCATTACACCATACATGTAAGTAGTTGACAGGGTGGCTGTATGTATAGTCATCAGTATAACAGTATCATATCTTACGATAGGAACAGCATTACATCATACATGTAAGTAGTTGACAGGGTGGCTGTATATAGTCATCAGTATAACAGTATCGTATCTCACGATAGGAACAGCATTACACCATACATGTAAGTAGTTGACAGGGTGGCTGTATGTATAGTCATCAGTATAACAGTATCGTATCTCACGATAGGAACAGCATTACACCATACATGTAAGTAGTTGACAGGGTGGCTGTATGTATAGTCATCAGTATAACAGTATCGTATCTCACGATAGGAACAGCATTACACCATACATGTAAGTAGTTGACAGGGTGGCTGTATGTATAGTCATCAGTATAACAGTATCATATCTTACGATAGGAACAGCATTACATCATACATGTAAGTAGTTGACAGGGTGGCTGTATATAGTCATCAGTATAACAGTATCGTATCTCACGATAGGAACAGCATTACACCATACATGTAAGTAGTTGACAGGGTGGCTGTATGTATAGTCATCAGTATAACAGTATCGTATCTCACGATAGGAACAGCATTACACTATACATGTAAGTAGTTGACAGGGTGGCTGTATGTATAGTCATCAGTATAACAGTATCATATCTTACGATAGGAACAGCATTACATCATACATGTAAGTAGTTGACAGGGTGGCTGTATATAGTCATCAATATAACAGTATCATATCTCACGATAGGAACAGTATTACACTATACATGTAAGTAGTTGACAGGACAGCTGTATATAGTCATCAGTATAACAGTATCATATCTTACGATAGGAACAGCATTACATCATACATGTAAGTAGTTGACAGGACAGCTGTATATATAGTCATCAATATAACAGTATCGTATCTCACGATAGGAACAGCATTACACCATACATGTAAGTAGTTGACAGGACAGCTGTATATAGTCATCAGTATAACAGTATCGTATCTCACGATAGGAACAGCATTACATCATACATGTAAGTAGTTGACAGGACAGCTGTATATATAGTCATCAATATAACAGTATCGTATCTCACGATAGGAACAGCATTACACCATACATGTAAGTAGTTGACAGGACAGCTGTATATAGTCATCAGTATAACAGTATCATATCTTACGATAGGAACAGCATTACACCATACATGTAAGTAGTTGACAGGGTGGCTGTATGTATAGTCATCAGTATAACAGTATCATATCTTACGATAGGAACAGCATTACACCATACATGTAAGTAGTTGACAGGGTGGCTGTATATAGTCATCAATATAACAGTATCATATCTCACGATAGGAACAGTATTACACTATACATGTAAGTAGTTGACAGGGTGGCTGTATATATAGTCATCAGTATAACAGTATCGTATCTCACGATAGGAACAGCATTACATCATACATGTAAGTAGTTGACAGGGTGGCTGTATATATAGTCATCAGTATAACAGTATCGTATCTCACGATAGGAACAGCATTACATCATACATGTAAGTAGTTGACAGGACAGCTGTATATAGTCATCAGTATAACAGTATCATATCTTACGATAGGAACAGCATTACATCATACATGTAAGTAGTTGACAGGACAGCTGTATATATAGTCATCAATATAACAGTATCGTATCTCACGATAGGAACAGCATTACACCATACATGTAAGTAGTTGACAGGACAGCTGTATATAGTCATCAGTATAACAGTATCGTATCTCACGATAGGAACAGCATTACATCATACATGTAAGTAGTTGACAGGACAGCTGTATATATAGTCATCAATATAACAGTATCGTATCTCACGATAGGAACAGCATTACACCATACATGTAAGTAGTTGACAGGACAGCTGTATATAGTCATCAGTATAACAGTATCATATCTTACGATAGGAACAGCATTACACTATACATGTAAGTAGTTGACAGGACAGCTGTATATAGTCATCAGTATAACAGTATCATATCTCACGATAGGAACAGCATTACACTATACATGTAAGTAGTTGACAGGACAGCTGTATATATAGTCATCAATATAACAGTATCGTATCTCACGATAGGAACAGCATTACACCATACATGTAAGTAGTTGACAGGACAGCTGTATATAGTCATCAGTATAACAGTATCATATCTTACGATAGGAACAGCATTACATCATACATGTAAGTAGTTGACAGGACAGCTGTATATATAGTCATCAATATAACAGTATCGTATCTCACGATAGGAACAGCATTACATCATACATGTAAGTAGTTGACAGGACAGCTGTATATATAGTCATCAATATAACAGTATCGTATCTCACGATAGGAACAGCATTACACCATACATGTAAGTAGTTGACAGGGTGGCAGTATATAGTCATCAATATAACAGTATCATATCTCACGATAGGAACAGTATTACACTATACATGTAAGTAGTTGACAGGGTGGCAGTATATAGATATCAATATAACAGTATCATATCTCACGATAGGAACAGCATTACACCATACATGTAAGTAGTTGACAGGACAGCTGTACATATAGTCATCAGTATAACAGTATCATATCTCACGATAGGAACAGCATTACACCATACATGTAAGTAGTTGACAGGACAGCTGTATATATAGTCATCAATATAACAGTATCGTATCTCACGATAGGAACAGCATTACATCATACATGTAAGTAGTTGATAGGACAGCTGTATATAGTCATCAGTATAACAGTATCATATCTTACGATAGGAACAGCATTACATCATACATGTAAGTAGTTGATAGGACAGCTGTATATAGTCATCAGTATAACAGTATCGTATCTCGCAATACCAGCAATGTTGCATATCACACAGTAGTGAAATTGCCAGCAAGATCAGTCACTTGTCAGACAGTTAAAACTTGCATGGATTTTAAGAGCACATGTGTTAACAATAGGGAAATCTGATGCCTTTTGTCACACAGCTTCATATGTTATACACAATATGATTCCCATACTGTATGTGTACAATAATAGAAGGTAGCTGAACAAACTAAACAGACCTGAGTGTCAAGGTCATGTATTGTGTGTTGACGCTGACATCATCTCTGTGCAGTGTCTGGCTGGGTGGAGTCGAGCTGGACCAAGGATTCCTTCGCCAAGTTAATCCCCAAGTTCCGGAACCCCGACACCTGCAGCTGCATCAATGGGAAATGGTCAGTTTGAAAGAATTTGCATTTATGCATTTCTTTCAGTGATTGATGTTTTTGATCAAATGCAGGTTGCACTAATGCATTAACTCCACTGCAATGCTCTTTGATTGCCAATCGGTTGTGTATGTAGTTTATGTCAGTTTATGATTTACATTTGTGGCAGCAACAGATAAAAACTAGATGCCATTGTAAGCAGAAGCTCATTGATATCATGTCTACTGATTGGTGTAACATACCAATACATCATAGAGTCCTACTGGCAAACAAGGATAAGTTGAGCACCGACCTGACAACTGACTCATATTAGCATGTATGAATGCCACCCACTGGTGCTTGCCATTGTTTGTGAAGGGGCCCCAGGCTGATCACGATCAAGTGAAGGGGCCCCAGGCTGATCACGATCAAGTGAAGGGGCCCCAGGCTGATCACGATCAAGTGAAGGGGCCCCAGGCTGATCACGATCAAGTGAAGGGGCCCCAGGCTGATCGCGATCAAGTGAAGGGGCCCCAGGCTGATCACGATCAAGTGAAGGGGCCCCAGGTTGAACGCGATCAAGTGTCGTGTGATTTGCATGAGAGTCTTCTGAGCAAGGGGTGTGCAGCTACACGCGGAATCGATTTCATAGTCATGCAATGAACGTGCACTAGCCTGCATCTGCTCTACCTTTCAGAAACCAAATGGGTTTGCTCATTGCCGTGCACCGCCTACTTCTCATAAACGCGTTCTCTGCGCCGGACCAACTTATCCTTGTTTTCCAGTAGTGATTACATTACATTACATGTATATACATTTATATGGTGCTACTGTCCAGGCCTACCATACAAACGGTGAACAAATCATCAAAACTGATCTCATATGCACCACAAACAGAACAAAAATCACCAAAACTGCAACAATATCCTCTAAAACCGAAACAATACATCTGTAATGGAAGACTAATCGTTTGAAATGGAAACAAAACTCGCGTATCAGCTACAAGAGCGCATGAGACAAAACGGTCAAAGTGTACAAAACGGCCTTCATAGCATCCCAACACGGCAGTCATAGCATCCCGAAACAGCATACAAATCGTCAAAGATGGCGGCGAGGGGAGACGAATAGGCTTTGGTACATAATGTTTTTCGTCACTATGAGTCTAATCTTGAAAATTTGATATCGGGATGTAGTGCATAAACCCCCTATTGTAGTAAGCTTCAAACCTATGTCCATACTTCTCAGTGTCAGGCTTGCAATTCTGCACAATGGGGTCCCTCGTTCGACCGAATAGGATTTTTGTCAACATGCCGTGCTACAGTTTCTCTTCAGTTTTTTAAATAAAGTATTCATAGCATCACATTCAACATTAATATATTTTAGTGATTTAAAAAGTTCTCGGTTTCCATGAAAATGTTTTGGACTTAGTCTTAAAGGGAGGGGTGGACTTCGTTTCCGGAGCATAACTCAAAACCTTTCAATATTTTTCTGCAAAACTTTGAAGATATATCAAACAGAACCTAAAGTAGTGCCTTTTGCTATTTACAGACTTTCGTGATTTATTATTTTTCGGTTTCCATGGAAACTATTCGGACTTAGTCTCAAAAGGTAAGGGTGGGCTTCGTTGCCGGAGCACAACTCGAAAACTTCTTAATATCTTTCAGTAAAACTTGGCAGATATGTGAGGCAGATCCCAAAGTGATGTCTTTTGCTATTTGCAGATTTTTGTCATTTGTATTTTTATTGGTTTCCATGGAAATGTTTCGGACAAGTAGTATCAAAAGAGAGGGGTGAACTTCGTTTTCGGAGCACAACTTGGAAACCGTTCAATATCTTTCTGCAAGACTTGACAGATATATCAAACAGAACCTAAAGTGGTGCCTTTTGCTATTTGTAGGTTTTTGTTATTTTTATTTTTCTTGGTTTCCATGAAAACGATTTAGACTTAGTCTCAAAAGGGAGGGGTGGGTTTCGTTTCCGGATCACAACTCGAAAACCGTTCAATATCTTTCTACAAGACTTGACAGATATATCAAACAGATCTTGAAGTATTGCCTTTTGCTATTTGCAGATTTTTGGCATTTTTAATTTTAATAATTTCCATTGAAACGATTTGGACTTGATGCTTGAGATTTTATGAGTGCTTCGGATGGTGATGATATCACTCTGATCAGTAGCTTCAGATTCTTGTTTTGTATCCAGTATTAGTCGGTAGTTTTATCACATAATCAAAATGTTTTCTAATATTCTTTGGATATCACTTGGATAACGCTGTCAGATTAGTGGTAAAACGTGTTAAATTAATGTTGAAAAACCTTTACTCATTTAGAGCCTTATCCTATAAATATTCATATACACATGTTCAGAATAGCTCTTTCTCAATTTTGTTGCAACTCATATGATCTAGATTAGCAAGGAGATATATTGTTATTTAGAAGAACATGGACTTTGCAGGATTTGAAAAAATGATGGAATTAAAGATTAATATTACTTATTTTTCCTTATCCTGACTCATGCTTATTGCTTGTCTTCATCCTCTTGCGAACCTAGTGGAACACTTGTATCTCCTTATTGAAGCTCCCTTCAATAAAACATACGTAAAATCACTACTCACCAGAGTTATCCCTGTTTTCCGTTTTGGCGGGAAAAGTGGCGCCACCAAACTCCCACGCTTCACTCTCTCCTTCTTCGCCCTGTGAGCAGGTTGTGAGAGCGCCTGTGTCTCCTTATACGGCACTATATCCTTTTATTATTTAGTTAGTCCCCTCTATTATACTTTATAGAGGTTTAGCTAGTATCTTTCAACAATATGGTTTGATATTTATTCGTATTTAGCACTGTTTATTCACGGTTTAGTCCGTGTTTGTTCAGTTGTTTACGTTTTCATGAAAACCTGTTTCAATTGTAGATTTCGTTTCTCTGCTGCTGACCCTCATCCAGTGTGCCCTAGCTGCACGGTACCATGTTCTTCCAGCTCGCGCTGCATTAATTGCCAGCATTTAACTAAATCTGCATTTAATAAATACCTTCTTTGTGTCCTTAGGCGTGCTGCAGATAGGTCGAGACGGGTTGGTCAGGTCATGTCAGATAAACCAGCTGAGTCCCTCAACAGTCAACTGATGTCTGACGACTCCCTTCCGTCTGGTGTTACGCTGGAGTTTCCCTCGGCGGAGGGGTGTGGGACTATGTCCGCAATCTCCAAGAAGAGACCTGCTACTCCGGACGTCCCTTTGTCGCAGCCTAAGACTAGGAAGTCGTCATCTACCCAGCGCCGACTCCGTACCCCCAGGGCGTCGACCACCTCCACGGGGAAGTCAGCTCAGACGAAACGGACCTTCTCATCCGAGATTGTCCCATTGACGGAACTGGGACTCTACGATGACCAGCCGATCGTCATCCCAGAGATTCATCACAAGAAGAGACCAGTCTCAGCTACGGTGACTTCAGCGCAGATCTCCACGCAACCCGAGGGGTCTACGCTGACGACAGATGAGCGACCCGTGGGCCACATCGCTACCACCGCAGAAAGGGCAGCGCTACTACCACCGCAGACATTCAACCCGGGGGACTTCATGCAGCAGTTTTCCCAACAGATTATTGAAATGATGGAGCAGCGCTTTGGCCTGGAGAAGAGATCACAGCCAGCCCACAGAGATGACCCGAGTCTTCGCGAAGACTCCAACGCAGTCGACGCTTCTGAGGGGCCATCCATCAACGTGACGTCTGGCAACAGATCTACTCATCAGGACCAGCCTGCGCGAAGGTCGATTCAACCATCCCCTGCGGCGGACTCGGACGATCAGCATCCACGAAGGCACTCACGAAGGACGACTCAGTCACCCCATGCTACGGATTCGGACGATCAGCATTCGCGAAGGAAGTCTCGCCCATCCCCGGATACAGAATCAGACGACCAGCATTTGCGAAAACGCTCGCGAAGGACCAGTCGCCTATCCACAGATGCGGACTCAGATGATCAGTATTCGCGAAGGCACTCGCGAAAGGCTACAGATACAGTAT
Organism: Haliotis rubra; assembly: GCF_003918875.1. Lineage (NCBI taxonomy): Eukaryota > Metazoa > Mollusca > Gastropoda > Lepetellida > Haliotidae > Haliotis > Haliotis rubra. The sequence goes on from NW_025767093.1 coordinate 120,987, forward strand.
CCAAGACATCTTCCGCATTACGCAGATCGTCAAGGGATTCACCGAGGCAATCACGAACTCACAGTCGCTCATCTCCACGCAGGTCTCCGCGCAGGTCACCCTACAGACGCAGTTCGCCAGGCCACTCTCCACGCAGATCTCCGTGCAGGACTCCACACAGATCCCCGCAGTCGCGGTCTCCACCTAGATCACCATCGGATGAGGATCAACGTCCCTTTCTCAGCACTCCTGTCACTGAGGACGACTGCGGGATCATCTTCTCGGACTCTGAAATACGCTACTGGATGGCCAACGGTCTAGACTTGGCATCACCCTCTAAGGACGATAATATGGCTCATACCTATCTCATGCAAGATGATGATGTTGATACGATCACTCTCCCTCCGATTGATCCCATCGCAGCGGTCCCAGACAACTTGGACGCAGCCTTCAAGAAAGCTACGAAAGCCCAGGCGACGCATCTGCCACATTTCAACGCCAAAAAGTTCTCTTTCCACAATATGGATCCGTTCCTAAAGGCACAGGACATCGATGAGAACTTTAAAGTCATCAGTGATGCGAAGGCCAAGTCTTACAAAATCGAAGACAAGAAGTTGGCACAAGTCGAAACTATGACCAGACGGATGTTCTTTGGCCTCAACAGATCAAGGGCAGTCAACGAAACGCTCATCGCTAAATTCTGAGACTCTACTGCGGAAGAAGACAGGATGATATACTCGGCCCTCCTTATGCAGAAGAAGGACCAACAGTTTATGACAGACCATCTCTCATCCATCTCCACAGCGCTGACACTAGCACGTCGACAAGGTCTCCTATCAGGTTAAATACCCAACATTACCTTTTAATATATCTTGTATCTGCGGACAAAACCAAAGGAGTAAATCCTTTTATAACATACTTATACCTCTAGTTGAAACTGGACCAACAAGCCAAAAAAAAGTGGGAACACATCCTCAATAAACAATATAACAAAGAAGACTGGTCTAACATATATTTAATGGCAAATAGATGTACAGAAAGTGTACAGTTAAGATGGTTTCATTTCAAGATTACGCACAATATTTTAACGACTAAACATAAGTTACATTTGATGAATTACACTGACTCTTCAATGTGCACATTCTGTGAATCTGCTCCTGAAACAATTATTCATTTATTGTGTGAATGTCGATATACTGTGAAAGTATGGAGGGAGGTATCCGATTGGCTGGATATACTGTCTGAAGGAAATATTGATTTGTCGCACGAAAATATTATCTTTGGTTTCAAAGGTAAAAACAACAACCCACTTAACCTGGTGTTTCTAATAGTGAAATACATGCTATATAAAAAAAGGCGAAATAATATAAAGCCAGATTTTAGAGTGCTTCAAAGGGAAATACTCAATTATTACAAAGCTACCAAATATACAGCATTTTCAAATGCAAACCCATCAAAATTTTATGCCTTCTGGTCTTCCTTCCATACACTTTTTGCTAATTATACCAACCTAGATGTCATATAAGTATAATAAAATTTGATAAGTGCATCTGAATACAAGTACTGGTATACATATTAGCCTTTGGTAAGGATAACAGATACATTATAGCAAATTCACCCTGAACATATGATGATTGCTTTTGTATTGATGTATTGATTGATTGTATTGATGGTGATGTTTTTTCCCGGGATACAGAAAGCACGGGACAAGAAAGTGGGTACCTCCAGAGGCGGAAAAGATTCCTTTCGTCGCCCAACCGGCAATTACAGAGCAAGGTCCGGACGAGGCAGGGCACCCAGAGGCGCCAGGGATCATCGACGATGAAAGAAGGGTTCGGAACGACTGGAGTCTTCCACCCCCCAGCCGTTCCTGTACAACCTTCACAAGTGGGTGGACGTCTTCAGCTGTACTGGGAAAACTGGGGAATACTGCAAGATCCGTTTGTATCCAGCATCCTAAGAGACAGATATCGCATACAACTTACCGCTTACAGTCGACCCTCACAAGTTCGACTTCCAGACCCATCAGATAGAGAAGTTACGAGAGGCGGTCTCATCTCTACTAGTAAAGCGAGCCATAGAGGTTGTGGATCAAGCCAACATCACACCAGGTTTCTACTCCCCAGTTTTCCTAGTGCCCAAGAAAAACTCCAAAGAAAAGTTCCGACTCATCTACAATATGAGCACGTCCAACAGAGACTATCTAAGCAGACCTCCCAAGTTCCGCATGATACATCTACCTCAACTAATCCACCTCGTCCGTCCGATGGACTACATGGCCAGCATAGATCTACAGGATGCCTTCCTGCATATTCCTGTACATCCAGACTCGAGGAAGTACCTCAGGTTTACACTGGACGGGCTACACTACCAATGGAAGGTCCTGCCATTTGGAATATCATCTGCCCCCTGGTTGTTTACAAGGGTGACGAAACCCATAGTCACATATCTACATCATTGAGGTCTACGCAGTGCCTTCTACCTTGACGACGGGATTCAAGTACATCAAGATCCCAAGAATCTCAGACTACAGTTGAACTTCACCATCAAACTGCTCACACAGCTGGGGTGGTTAGTAAATCTGCTCAAGTCAGACCTAGAACCTACACAGGACCTGCAATTCCTAGGCATCAGATTTCTCACGACGCAGAACCGCATCGTCGTACCAGAGGACCGATGGCTCAAGATTCAACTGACAATCTCACAAGCCCTACTCTCTCCGTGGCCACTACGACAGTGGCAGAGTCTGTTGGGTCTCCTCACGTCCTCACAAGACATGACAGCCAGAGGGAGATTACAGCTACGCCCGTTACAGGTCCTCATCAATGCTCATCTCGACGACCCAGACCCATTCGGTCTCCCGGACTACCTCAGACCTCATCTACTATGGTGGACCCAGAGATCGAATGTCTGCGAAGGCATCTATTTAGCAGAGCCGGAGTGCAAGACTCATCTGTATGTGGACGCATCACGCCAAGGTTGGGGAGCACACCTCGACAACGATGTGGCGGCCGGGAAATGGACCAAGGAAGAGAAAAGTTTGCACATCAACATGCTGGAAATGAAAGCAGTCATCAACGCCATATTCCACTGGAGCAACATTCTACAGAATGCGCATCTCATGGTACACATGGACAACTCCACAGTGGCGTTCTACATAAACAAGCAAGGATCAACACGATCATTGAACCTGCTGGACCTCTGCTTTCAACTGTTCAACCTAATCGACGATCTGAACATCCACATAAGAGCATGCCACATTCCAGGAGCCAAGAATGTCATAGCAGACGCCCTCTCCCGTCCAACTCAACCATCTCCAACGGAATGGATGCTACATCCCGAGATCTTCAAACAGATCATCAAGGAGATAGGAACCCCTCTAATAGACCTCTTGGCCACACGCCTCAACAATCAGCTGACAACATTCGTCTCTCCAGTACCAGATCCACGAGCGTGGGCAACGGACGCTCTCAGCATATCCTGGGGAAAACGCGTACGCATTTCCACCGCCAGCGCTAGTACCGAGGGTGTTGCAGAAAATCAGCCAGACCAAGAACCTCCAACTGATTTTGGTCGCGCCCTACTGGCCAGCGAGAGTGTGGTTCCCCATCCTCATACAAGAACTAGGACCACCACAGCTGCAACTACCAGAGTGGCCGAATCTACTAGTACATCCTCACACAAAGCAGGCGCATGGCAACCCAGGGGCGTTCCAACTACACGTGTGGACTGTATCAAGGTGTGCTTGAACAAGAGAGGGTACTCCACCAGAGCAGCAGTGACACTAGCTCTAAGCTCACTAGCTCTACGCAAGTCTACACGCACCTTGTACGACAACATACGCTGCAAGGAACGGGTTCTTAGCTAGAAAAGCAACACACCCTCAAGTGGCGGACTACCTTTGTCACCTACGGCAAACAAAACGGCTAAAAGGGTCTACACTTGCAACATACCTAGCGGCATTGAGCTCAGTCATCACTATGAGGACAGGTGCCAAGCTAACGAAAGTACCAGAGTTACTGGCCTTGCTACGCTCTTATAAATTGGAGGACCAACAACAGAGATTCAAAGCTCCGGCGTGGGACCTCAACGTTGTTCTACGACATCTCACCAGTGAAGTCTATGAACCATTAGAGACGACATCCTTCGAATTCTTGACTCAAAAGACGCTGTTCCTGCTAGCCCTAGCAACAGCAGCCAGGATGTCGGAAATACATTCTCTAGACTACGAGAGAACAGGCTTTGATGAAAATCAAAACACAGTGCATATGGGACTACGATGGGATTTCATCGCAAAGAATCTATCCTCCGTCCTTGCACCACAAGATACGCATGACTTATCCTTGTGCCCAGTGAGAGCATTGCAAGTATATCTACAACGATCCAGAACTAGGAGTCGCAAGTTCAAGCGACTTTTCGTCCCGATATCGACAGCGACACAGACGGAGGTGTCCCGCACTACGATATCAATCTGGATCAGAACTGTCATACTACGGGCCTACAAAGCAGCAGGACTTGATCCTCCAAGAGCCTCCAACCCACACGAAGTTAGAGCTCTGGCATCAACACTCGCTCTACATGGGAATTGCTCGCTCAAGACGATAATGGAGGGCTGCTTCTGGAAATCAGACATGGTGTTTGCAAACCACTACTTGAGAGATATCGCCACCGAGGACGTCTCAGGCATTCACCATTTCGGCCCACTGGTTGTAGCACAACAGTTGACAGTTCCTCAAAGACGTTGAGACGTAGTCTCGCTCTTTTATCACATGACTTACCAAGCCTACACTCAGCAGAGTTCTGCTTAAGTCTCAATGCACGTCTAACGACTAGCATAAGTGATATGACCCAGTACTTGTAAGAATACTCTTACAGCAAAGGGTCGCTTCTCCACTTGATGCTTGCATCAAGAGATGGAGTCACAAAATCCACATAAAATGTTAACAGAAGAAAGGACCAAAAGTTAACAATTGTGGTCCCCCGTCAAAAGGCAGCTGGAAGGACAGGGTCGCAAACAGCAGCAGAGATTAGCAGTAAATTCAGTGCCAATACGAAGTTCCCATAGGGGGGTATATATTGACGTAAATCACTACATGAAATCCTAAAGTATTTTTCCCGCCTCCAATCCGTCGGATTCTACAAGCAATAAGCATGAGTCAGGATAAGGAAAAATATGTAAATTTCTGAATAAATTTGATATTTTATACTTATCCTGACTCATGAGGTAAGCCCTCCCAACCTCCCCACTAGACACTTTGGATTTCCCTGCAAATTCAAGTGTCGGGCTGATAATCAGGAGAGAGTGAAGCGTGGGAGTACGGTGGCGCCACTTTTCCCGCCAAAACGGAAAACAGGGATAACTCTGGTGAGTAGTGATTTTACGTATGTTTTATTGAAGGAGATACAAGTGTTCCACTAGGTTCGCAAGAGGAAGAAGACAAGCAATAAGCATGAGTCAGGATAAGTATAAAATATCAAATTTATTCAGAAATTTACATTTTGTATGGTCTAGCATGCAGTGATTTCCTAGCAAAATACCAAAATGTCAAATGTTTTGACCTTTCACCGACTTTACACGTAGTGCATCTTTGTTGATTGATCCCATGTTCTGTAGCTTTAACAAACTGTATGAATTGGGCCTCTGGCCTCCTCAATGTGACGATTAAAGATTGTATGCAGTTGTGGGTGTGTTGAAGCCATGTTTGTTGTTTCAGGCTGTGTACGGTGATCACCTCCATCCTGGCCTTTGTGGTCGTCTTTACTGTGGCGATGTTAGACCCTCAGGTACGTTGTTTAAAGGTCACATGCAACGTAAAACACAACTTTGCAGATTCTGATACCTTTCGGTATGGACTTACGGAAACAAATCGTCAAAAATGCAAATTCAACTTATAAAGTTGAAAAATAACGCGATGAAAAAACCCGTGCGAAATCGGACTTCAAACGTTTCACTAATTTTCCCCCGACTTTTCGTGGGAAAACGGGTTTCAACAGCTGGGCTACGCTCATAGCACGTGCGCAGTGAAATAGGTTCGCGCAGCTTGGAAGCGGGTGAATACTCGGTGAAGGCTTTGGTGTGAGCTATTTTTCTAATGTTTTGTTGATATCTCACAGGCGTGAGCTTTTTATATGTTATGACAGTAAATTAACTGTTTATATAATTTCATTTGTCTATTTCACCACACGTTCTTCTTACCGAGTCACTTTCTCAGTTCGATACTTAAAAGCAATGTCATTATTTAGCGTTGACAGAATTTCTAACTGTGATATAGATATGTCGTTGTCACAGACAAAACTCAATGTCTTGTTTATTGACACCTGTGTGTCTGCCTGCCTGTCTGCTATTGACAATATTCAATACACAGCTGCTATCACTGACCACATGCAATTTGAACTTAACACCAATCAGGCTATACACCATAAACAAAATGCATTGATTTAATGCCCGAGTTCGGTCTCTGTCACATCATGTAATTACACAGACTGGCAGGTGTGATACTTGAACACATGACATGTTATGATGTCTGTTGATTGCTAAATGTTGTACACAAAAAAATGAGCATGTATTTACAAAACCCAACATCTCTGTATATACACACACAATGAGCCGTGAGGGCATCTGCAAATGAACCAGCCATTACACTTGAGTGCACACCCACCCGCTCTGACTGGGTTCGGTATTCCGGCTGCTTCGTTTCTTGGGAAGTAAACCCAAGTACACAATATTGCACTTTTGATTTGCGATTGTACGCTTATAATTTTGTTTTTTCATAACCAGCCATGTATATTATATGTCATGAATAAGTGATAATTGTGTTTTAATTATGTTTGATTTTTTGGTTGCATGTGACCTTTAATAGAAGCATCTAAAATGTTACGCTGAAGATAAATTTGACTTGCTTGAAATATCAGCTTATGAATAAAGTGTAGATCAAAGATAAAATCATACTTCAGTCTTACATCAACATTTTTTTATCTCCTAATAATGTATTTTATCAATTTGCTGCACAATGGTGATCAGGTGCGCTCTGGTGTTCCAGTATGGCAACAATTAGTTTGATCCATGATTTTGAAAATATGTTCACTGCATCATTTGTTAATATTTCTGAATACACATATTTTTTCTCAACTTCTACTGTTCATGTGTTTGTCATGTTTGACAAGTTTCCTGTATGTCGTGTTTACTGTATATATGAACTATAATTGTGGAGTGGTTATCATGGGTTCACATGTATGTTGTGTATATCATGGATTGGTCATGTGTCATGAGGTATGTTATAAGTTGTTCACTGGTCTCGAGGGGGACATGGGCTGATGTACCCTCAATGTTTGTTTATGTTCATAAACAAACATCGAGGGTACATCAACCCATGGGCCCCGAGGGACCAGTGAACAACGTATTTATCTTACCTAACACCTCAATGTTAATTTTGAACTGTTTGAAGCACGGGTATCGGATCATAGTATGGAGTACCAGACGACATGAAAAATAAATTTAGAGTTATCTCCCTTCAATCGATTTGCATTCGCAAAACATCAGTAATTTCCCTACACCATACTTGATTCAATGTTATTGGAGATAAAGAATTACTACTGCGAAGTACCAAATGAGTTCGGCATTCCCATCGGGGTACATAGAAAATGTTACTCGCTTGTAAGCGGGGTACATTGAAAATAATAGAAGAGCGTTCAGCCAATCAGAAAACAACATTTATGTGTGAGGCAAGATAATGTTAAATAATAGTTTTTCCTAAAGAATCCTTCAATGTATGGCACAACCCACAAAGCATGAACAATGTCACAATCTATCAGAACTATAAATGTATATTTGATTGGGCCCAGGGACCTATTTAAACCATGTCGACACCGCTACCATGCAGGACTTTCAATCCCTGGTTTGATATGTTGATACTTGTTTTCTGTCCAGGGCTTTGTTGAAATCCTGGAGAAGTTTGCTTCATTTACCCTGAACGCCCAGGCGGGCATCTTCATCTTCCTGATGCTGCTGAGATCCAGAAATAAGGAGAACAGGTGGGTTAACTGTAGACAGTGTGGGTTAACTATAGACAGTGTGGGTTAACTATAGACAGTGTGGGTTAACTACAGACAGTGTGGGTTAACTATAGACAGTGTGGGTTAACTATAGAGTGTGGGTTAACTACAGACAGTGTGGGTTAACTACAGACAGTGTGGGTTAACTATAGACAGTGTGGGTTAACTACAGACAGTGTGGGTTAACTATAGACAGTGTGGGTTAACTATAGAGTGTGGACTAACTATGGACAGTGTGGATTAACAATGGACAGTGTGGGTTAACTATGGACAGTGTGGGTTAACTATAGACAGTGTGGGTTAACTATAGACAGTGTGGGTTAACAATGGACAGTGTGGGTTGACAATGGACAGTGTGGGTTAACAGTGGACAGTGTGGGTTAACTATAGACAGTGTGGGTTAACAATGGACAGTGTGGGTTAACAATGGACAGTGTGGGTTAACTATAGACAGTGTGGGTTAACTATGGACAGTGTGGGTTAACTATAGACAGTGTGAGTTAACTATAGACAGTGAGTTAACTATGGACAGTGTGGGTTAACTATAGACTGTGGGTTAACAATGGACAGTGTGGGTTAACAGTGGACAGTGTGGGTTAACTGTAGACAGTGTGGGTTAACTGTAGACAGTGTGGGTTAACTGTGGACAGTGTGGGTTAACAATGGACAGTGTGGGTTAACTATGGACAGTGGGTTAACAATGGACAGTGGGTTAACAGTGGACAGTGTGGGTTAACTATAGACAGTGTGGGTTAACTATGGACAGTGTGGGTTAACTATAGACAGTGTGGGTTAACTATAGACAGTGGGTTAACTATGGGTTAAGACAGTGGACAGTGTGGGTTAACTATGGACAGTGTGGGTTAACTATGGACAGTGACAGTGTGGGTTAACTATGGACAGTGTGGGTTAACTATGGACAGTGTGGGTTAACTGTGGACAGTGTGGGTTAACTATAGACAGTGTGGGTTAACTATGGACAGTGTGGGTTAACAATGGACAGTGTGGGTTAACAATGGACAGTGTGGGTTAACAGTGGACAGTGTGGGTTAACTATAGACAGTGTGGGTTAACTATAGACAGTGTGGGTTAAAAATGGACAGTGTGGGTTAACAATGGACAGTGTGGGTTAACTATACACAGTGTTGGTTAACTATAGACAGTGTGTTAACAATTGACACAGTGAGTTAACAGTGGACAGTGTGGGTTAACAATGTACACAGTGAGTTAACAATAGACACAGTGAGTTAACAATGGACAGTGTGGGTTAACAATGGACAGTGTCGGTTAACAATTGACACAGTGAGTTAACAATGGACAGTGTGGTTTAACCATGGACAGTGTGGTTTAACCATGGACAGTGTGGGTTAACAATGGACACAGTGAGTTAACCATGGACGTCTGTACAGTAAACTATGGTTATACTAAACATGCCTATGATGCACCAGCGGATACAACAGAGAGTGTTTGGGTCCTGGTCACTTGCGGTATATTTTGCTCTAAATGCATCAGGTTACAACAAAATAAAAATGTGGTCCTTTTGAGTTGTTACAACCCTAGTTTACTGTTTGTGTTTATGTAAAATCCAGTGTGCACTTTGCAGAATGTACGTCAGTATTATGTCAGTAACATTTGCGGAAGATTCAGGACAGAATACTGGTCACTAAGGTTGAGATAACTGTGACTCTATCTCCATACTGTTGTTTGCTGTTCATGAAAGTGTCATGAAACCTCACTGCCATTACTCTTTGCAGGTGCTTGGATCTAGCGCTCCCCCTCCCTGAGTGGCTGTGCCATCTGCAGTTCCTCCTCCCTGTGTATTTTGGATTTGCTGTTGTATATGACATCTATAGAACCATCTACGGCTTGGTGGGGGACCATGGCGTCTCCACCGTCGCACTCCTCAACTTAACGTCCACAACTACATCTACAACATCATTTACTGATGCAAGTTACAACTTTACAACTCCTCAAACAACGTCTTGATGTGTATCGGCAGATTAAATCAGAAATTCATATTTGTTAAATGAATAACAGTATACAGATGTCTACTTATATCAATTTTATACACCTGGAGAATGATATTTAAGAAAATATTGTGTTTGTGATGGTCATTTTAACTTGTGACTTTTATATTTATTAAAAGAGGCAAAGGAACTTTTATCTTTACTAACAATTTTGATGGGATTTTTCGCTGGTAAAAAGTGAAGCATTATTGATTTTTTACATATTTCATTCCTGTTTTTATTCTGATGCCCACTCCATTAAGCAGCTGACTATATACCTGTTTAGTGGATAGATCCAAATTGTAAAAGTAAGGGTGTAATGAGATTACAGGGATTTGATACCTGTAAATTCAATTTGCAACCTCTTGTAATGTTTACAGAGGCAATGGTCACTAATGTGGCATTGGTTGGGCCTTGTATCGTCGATAGGTTGATAGGATGAATTCAAAGAACACTGAAGATTGGTTTTAATCAGTAAATATTTTCTCGAAAATACTTGGACCACTAAAATAAAAACCAAAAGATCATATCCAGATTTTAGCATTGTTTAAACTGACATCCCCAGACAAATTGAAGCAAGCTTTGTATTGTTTTGATCTGAAGTACATGATGACGTCCTACAGACAATATTTTAATTGAATTTGTTTTGAAATGTATCATGCACTATTGAAGCCCACTGATGGTGAAATACTTTGGTATGGTCACTTTTAGTGTGTTAAACAGCAACATGTTGGGAACTATATCACACTGTGAGAAGTACGCACATTGCTGAAACACGGGACTACTTCCTTCTAAAGAAGGGCAGGTAACTCCCTTGTAACAGCTGCAGTCACCACTAGTCAATACAACTGTATATCATATATAGAACAGTGCTGCACAAACTTACAGTTTTTATGGTGCTTGTATGTGTTGATACTTATTTTATATAACAGTCAAAGGTTTGAGGTGGTCGTTAGTAATATATTTATTAGCTAGTAGATTTTGGATGTCATATAATCAAAGTATCACCTTTGAAAGCCTCAAGAGAGTCTCTCTCTACATACAGACTTCCATGTTGAAACTATACACATTATATTTATATACCTGACAATGGTTAGAACTGATGATACAGATGTGGCATATGTTATTGAGACTATTCAGAGCAATACAACCTCCACATGTTGGTGCTACAGATATTTTTCAGAAGAATGTGATTTTGGTATTCATGTATTCTCAATGCCATAGTCACCTGTGATCATTTATATTTATTGATATCTGAAATCTGAATATTTTTGATTGTGACTCTCTGACTTAACCAAGTAGTCTGTCTTCTCGTGGTGTATTGGTAGCCCACAGGTAGAAGCACATGCTTCCCATGTCACAGTTCTGGGTTTGATTCTCTCCATTTAGTAAATCATATATTGCCCATTTATTTATTGTTCCCAGTCATGATATAACATAACGTTTTGCTAAATTGGCATTAAACCTCCTTCCTCCCTCCTTCCTTCCCTCCCTCCCTCCCCTCACTATAACCTTTTCACCATATCACATGTAAAGAACAGAAAAATTCCTAAACAGAATTTGGATGAGTTGAAATTTCAAAATTATTAAAATCTAATCAGATCCATATTGACAGGGTTACTAAAGGCCCTAGATTTGTTTTATCCTTGGAAAGGCCGTAATTACCAGTGATTTGCCCTGAAAAGACCCTAGATTTAGCAAAACATGTCAACAATGGCAAAGCAAAAAATCCCCAGCCCAGCAATACAGGTAGAAGTTACTTCCCTTTGATGGTCGGTACTACTTCAACCAACACCATGTTTATCCAGCTACTTATATGTGTTTCTTCAGGGCCTTAAAATAGTTCATTGGGCCGAGATTTGATGGCAGATAATTTGTAAGAATCCTGATTGAGCTCAGATATGTTTTACATCTCCAAAGAAATGAGTTTTGAGGTTTTCATAAATCATGGTTTGATAGTTTAGGAACATGATGGTGGTTACTTTTGTCTTTGAGTATATGATGCTGGTGTATAAATACTATATTGACTGTATATTTACTAAAATGTATATATTGGATATGTAAAGTATTTATTTAATAATGTCCTGTGAATGTGTGAATGGTGTGGAGAGTGAGAGGAAGGATTTATTGTGGTTGCCTGTGGCGATGTTTGTAAAACTCAAGGCAAAACCTCCTAAATACTCGTCAAGAAGTCGCAGGTCAGATTATCTGGTCCACAAGACTATATAACTGTTTTACATGACACTCACAAAAACATTTTTCACTTCCCAAAAGGAGTATCCATCTTTTTTAAGACTTATATATTATGATTCTTGGGTGTTGGAAATGTTTTCTGACTTACAGAGCAGAGTTGCCTCCCTTGCTGTCAGGAGTTGCTCAGCAGCATCGTGTCCTGAACTCCTCTTCAGACTTCCCTCCCACAGAAGCCAACATATCCTGTGTAGAGATATTCTGTGTCCAGGTGTAGACTGAACCTGATTGTGTGCTGGAGGATGTTGTCATGCAAATAGTATTCAGCACTGCCTCAGGAGTTGCCCAAGATGGCAGCATCATTTGTAACAAAGTGAAACTTTTCAGTATTAGTATGAGAAGATAGTAAGAGATATGATAGTGATAATCAGTGATGATCTTCCATTTAAAGGTACCTTTTATATTTTTGAAACTATGATAAATGTATGATTCAAGGATGAAAACTATGCCCAGTTAGAAGAGATTAATATATATCAGTACCTCTCTTGAAATTCAGTTCAAAGTGCTACCGATTTTAGCCTTAAAGATCTGAATAACTAGTGTTGGTTAAAAAAATGTTGACAAACATTTGTATTCAACAGAAGGTAGCAGTTAACATATAATCGATGCTCCATTTCTCATGTTTTCAATTTGATGTTGTATCATCCATATCTCGTTTTCCATGTAACTCTCGATAATCTGTCTGGAGCAGTGGGGTAGCCAAGTGGTTAAACCTCATCACGCGGAAGACCTGGGTTCGATTCCCCACATGGGTACAATGTGTGAAGCCCATTTCTGGTGATATCTTCCGTGATATTGCTGTAATATTGCTGAAAGCTGTGTAAAAACTAAAGTCATTCACTTGTAATTTCTGTTTAAACTCTTGTTTTGGAGGGATGTTGAAGTGGACATAAAATCATAGCTCAACAGATTAACACTGAGAATTGAGAAACGTCTGTAACATGACAAACATCAATCGGAGGTAGAAATATTGGCTGGTGTTTTTAAAATTGGGTTCACCTAATACTTCTCAATTTAAGTCGCCCAAAAGAAAAAAAAATATCCCACAGACCAATGTTGATACACCTTATAAGTTTCCGTTACAGAAAAGATCAAAATGGAGGGGTTTGTTTTGATTGACATTCCAAGACTGAAGAGCATGTTCCTTTCTGTACATTTATTTTTCATTTCTGTGACATAAATAAAGACATTAGTAAATGTAATTTTTCTGATATTTCTGATAGCATATTTATTGTTTATATCTTTTGACCACTTGTTTTAAACAGCAAGGGAGATTACAGATTTGAGAAATGTTTATTAATAAAGTAATGAAGAGGACTGCTTCACAGATGAATTTTTCAGGTCTGCAGATTTCCTTTGTATTTAGTAAAAATGTCATCTGGGGGTCATCTTTCTCCTTTATCATTTTTATGTATGCACAGTTATTATACACACGTTCTTTTAGAATGTTTTTATTTATCAATTTGTAAATGTTTTGTTGTTTGTAAATATCAGTAATTAATGAATTTTCTTTGCATTTCTTGTCATGAAGATCAGATGATAATATACAGGTGCCCCGTATTGTAAGAGTGACGTTTGTCGCACCACTATGGCGGCCTTGTGATGTAGGTCCGTGGTTGCACTGTGATATTGTGTGCTGAACAACACAGCGTGTAGCTGGTATTGTCACACTCACGTGTGAGTCGTAATGCTTTGTTCAGGACGGTATGTAGGTAGGAGTGTATCAGCCTTCATGTAATGGGCATTTGTCATAGAGTGTTAGGCCTCAGCAGTTACTAGTCTGCCAGAGCAATTTAATAAATAGTTTAAAAAATCCTCGTATCCAAATATTGAGGAAAAGGATATATTTTAAAGATGACTTAAAATATCCGAATTGTTTCTTGTCTCCTGTATCTGGTACAGAAGAACACTTCTCGGTTACTAAAGTTATAGATCGATAAATCGACCGAATATGTTGATTCCAGTGGTAGAATCAATGAGCCCCATTTGTAGCATTTGTTAAAGTGTGTGCCTAAAACACCTGTCTGTGTGACTTTGAATTTAGACAATACCATACTGGATACGATTAATTGCCATTGCAGATTTTGTTGAATGGTTCTTTAGTGACTGGCGGATTGGTATGGTTATAAACTACCTAAATGGGTGTGTTATGTTCATCAACAATAGAGTGCATGGATGACGTAGTTGTTGTAGGCGTCACAGTTCGCTTTGCTGAATTACCTCCCCTGGGCAAGCCTCACACCAATATCGTGGTTCACCCCGAATAGGTTCGTACGTTCGTCAGCGCCATACCAATGCTTGTGGGTGTCACCAAAATGGTAGATTTGTAGACTAGGGTCTACTTTCACGAAGCAACCTTTACTAAGGTTAACCTTAACTCCCATTCTTTAACATTGCACTAAGGTTACCTTAGTGACTTACGATCACCTTAGTGCTTTGTGAAAGGAGGCCCTGCACCACTCCGTGCACGACTCACACACCAAGCTAACACAGTGTGATACATCTGGAGAGGTGTCCAACGTGGTGTTAACCCAGCTCACTCACTCAACAATAGGTGTAGATATCAGTGAGGATCCCTCAGTAGAACTAATTACTAGTAATTATCAGTTAATTCTGTGTCCAAACAACTTCAAACATGATTTCATGTTATGTTTAATCATTTAGAACGTGGTGATAGAGTTTCTAGAAGACGTCTTGTAACTGTCTTTCATTGTCTTCACCCAGTTGTGGGAGAAAGAGGTTCTTGAAATCTTGTATAAACCAGAACACCTGGGATATATACCTATAGGGCAAACGCGTCCATTCCAAAGTGACACTGTGTTTTGTTTCTGAACTGGAAGGCAGCTAGCACAGCGGTGGGACTAACTCGTTGATGACCATAGCCGGGCACGTGGCGGATGCTCATCTGTGGCAGGGAAATATGCTGTGTGCAGAGCTCCTTTAAGATGCCATGTTGTAAGTCATCGACCAGCAACAATAACCGTCTACTCCACCTATCTGTTCACCCAGGGGGAATCTAGTAAGAATATACATTCCCAGTGATGTTTGTTTTGTAAGAGGCAACTAAGGGATCAGGTGGCCAGACTTACTGACTTGGTTGATCCATGTGATTGTATCAAGGTTGCATGCCTTGATGCTCATGATGTCAATCACTGGATTGTCTGGCCCGCTCTGTCAGTCACGTGTCCTGCCGGGAAGTTTGTGAGTGTTGAACAGCACACCAACTGTTGAACCCAGCTTGGACGTGTTGTCAGCTGTTGTCAACTGTTGCCACCCAGCTCCCTACAGCGGGACAACTAACGCTGCTGTTGTGGCGAAGTTTACAATGAATGAATCACGTGCTTCCATGATTCTTACGTGATAAATATATATTTTTTAAATGGCCTCGGGTGACTGATTTGTTGTGCTGTGATATCTTAATGTGTTCAGATTTATTTAAAAGTTGGCTGTTGTAGGAAACGTTACGTACAGTTTTGATGTCACTCCCAAGAGATCTTGCCAGCAGTGTTTAGAAAACCCCTTACGTATTAAGTTATTAAGTATATATATATAATGTGTGTGTGTGTGTGTCAAAGTAAAAAAAGTAAAAGCAAAGAAGTCATTTGTATATTGACCTCACGTATGATATGTATAATTCTGTGCCATGTCTTCAAGACATATACTGCTCAGCGTGTTGTAGGGATGTTTCATGTTTATGGTCAGTGTCGGCACATGGGAAAATAGGCATAGTCCTATCAAAAGTTGAATGGTATGTATTTGGTATATTGGTCGATGATGTGTAATATATACTTAATAACACTAATGCGTTTGGTCATCCGTTGTGTATAAAGCGTGTGAGTGCCAGAAACGTGGAGTGGAGATGGAGTGATGGATAGAACCATACTGTCCGTTCTACTTGGTTGACTATTGTTAAACACGTATGAAAAACTCATTTGTTAACTTTGTGGTTTGAATGTACAGTGTACAAATGAATCTAACGTAATAATGATTGAGAAATGATGTGTTATATTTTACTAATGTATAATAAAGGGGTCAATTGTAGTTGCTTATCTCTTGCACTAAACTAAGAAGATTTGAACATCATTGCTTTCCAACTGTTTTGGTCAAGAGTCCTGATGGCTCCTCCCCCGCCATATCGGTTGAATAATGTGTGCGGCATTAAACAACAAACCAACCAGTCTGATGGTTCCTTGCAACCATAGCCACTCCAGACTGTGAGGCGCTCCAGGACGTCACCAGAGATGTTCAGTTGGGCTGACAGGACATCAACTAACCAACCCTTGACATGGATGGTCCGTTCTTCGATAAACAACCACGGGTACATGGGTTGTGTTTTGGCAGGTGTTGCCCTGTCGGAACTTAATGTGGTTGGTTGTTGGTTAACGCCGCACCCAGCAATATTCCAGCTATATGGCGGCGGTCTGTAAATAATCGGGTCTGTACCAGACAATCCAGTGATCAACATCATGAGCATCGATCTACGCAATTGGGATACGATGATATGTGTCCACCAGGTCAGCGAGCCTGACCACCCGATCCCGTTAGTCACCTCTTACGACAGCCACGGGTTACTGAAGACCAATTCTAACCAGGATCGGAACTTCAGACTGAAGACTAATAGTGTGAGAAATGGATACCAGCTGGACACGTCATTACCATATATTTGTGGCGTTGAGTTCCCCAATCCAATCATGTCTGTTACTTGCCGTGTGTCCATCACCAGCAGTATCAGTTCTACAACCAAGTGTATGTGATCATCGAGGACTGAACTGGTCTTCAGCAACCCATGCTTGTCGTAACCCATAGTACCTAGATCTTGCTGACATGGTTCATGTATTGTGTGGATGATGGCCGTTGATATAATCACTGGATAGTCTGAACCGTACTCGAGTATTTACCTACCGCCGTCAAATTGTTGGAACATGACTTGGTGCGGCGTTAAACAACAGTGAAACTCGTGTTAAATTCGGTGGAAGACAGGGCAAAGCAGGTAACTAAGGCAGTTTAAAACATCTTAGACAGCTTGAAATGTGTGGTGTTGGTGAGTGTTCCTCTGTTGGAATGTATGTTAAACAACAACCAGTGATAAGTGGTGTATAACTCTCACTTTCATACACTTTCTAAGTGGAGTTTAAACCACCTCACTCACTTTCTAAGTGGAGTTTAACCCACCTCACTCACTCTTAGCCCCGTTTAACTCCTCGCTTTGATTCACTTTCTAATCGGTAACATATGTTATATTTGGGATTACACTTTCTTTGTAAAGTACAGATTCTAGTACTTGTGTGGAAGCCGCGGTGGCTGAGCGGTCTAGGCGTCTGACTTTGTGTGCTGGCGAATAGGTGCCTGACTCTGAGGGTGTGGGTTCGAATCCCGGGTGGGACTCAACCCAACAAAAGTACTGGAGTCTGTACTTTGCAAAGAAAGTGTAATCCAACTTTTTAAATGACATTGTGTATTTCATTTCTAAGCGGTGTTTAACTCATCTCGCTAGCTGCGTTGAGATGGCCGAGTCTTGCTATGATCATCTCGGAATCTGTCGAGTCTGGCATGACAGTGGGCATATCTTGTCACAAAGTTGCTGATGTCAGTCATCGCAGTAGGCCTATCTTGTCACAAGTTGCTGATGTCAGTCATCGCAGTAGGCATATCTTGTCACAAGTTTCTGATGTCAGTCATCGCAGTACGCCTATCTTGTCACATGTTGCTGATGTCAGTCGTCGCAGTAGGCCTATCTTGTCACAAGTTGCTGATATCATCATCGCAGTAGGCCTATCTTGTCACAAGTTGCTGATGTCAGTCATTGCAGTAGGCATATCTTGTCACAAGTTGCTGATGTCAGTCATCACAATAGGCATATCTTGTCACAAGTTGCTGATGTCAGTCATCACCGTAGGCCTATCTTGTCACAAGTTGCTGATGTCAGTCATCGTAGTAGGCATATCTTGTCACAAGTTGCTGATGTCAGTCATTGCAGTAGGCATATCTTGTCACAAGTTGCTGATATCAGTCATTGCAGTACGCATATTTTGTCACAAGTTGCTGATGTCAGTCATCGCAGTAGGCCTATCTTGTCACAAGTTTCTGATGTCAGTCATCGCAGTAGGCATATCTTGTCACAAGTTGCTGATGTCAGTCATCGCAGTAGGCATATCTTGTCACAAGTTGCTGATGTCAGTCATTGCAGTAGGCATATCTTGTCACAAGTTGCTGATATCAGTCATTGCAGTAGGCATATTTTGTCACAAGTTGCTGAAGTCAATCGTCGCATTAGGCCTATCTTGTCACAAGTTGCTGATATCATCAACGCAGTAGGCATATCTTGTCACAAGTTGCTGATGCCAGTCATCGCAGTAGGCCTATCTTGTCACAAGTTGCTGATGTCAGTCATCACAGTAGGCCTATCTTGTCACAAGTTTCTGATGTCAGTCATCGCAGTAGGCCTATCTTGTCACATGTTGCTGATGTCAGTCGTCGCAGTAGGCCTATCTTGTCACAAGTTGCTGATATCATCATCGCAGTAGGCCTATCTTGTCACAAGTTGCTGATGTCAGTCATTGCAGTAGGCATATCTTGTCACAAGTTGCTGATGTCAGTCATCACAGTAGGCCTATCTTGTCACAAGTTGCTGATGTCAGTCATCACAGTAGGCCTATCTTGTCACAAGTTGCTGATGTCAGTCATTGCAGTAGGCATATCTTGTCACAAGTTGCTGATGTCAGTCATTGCAGTAGGCATATTTTGTCACAAGTTGCTGATGTCAGTCACTGCAGTGGGCATATCTTGTCACTAGTTGATGATGTCAGTCATCGCAGTAGGCATATCTTGTCACTAGTTGCTGGTGTCAGTCATTGCAGTAGGCATATCTTATCACAAGTTGCTGATGTCAGTCACTGCAGTAGGCATATCTTGTCACAACGTGATGATGTCAGTCATCGCAGTAGGCATATCTTGTCACTAGTTGCTGATGTCAACCATCGCAGTAGGCATATCTTGTCACAAGTTGCTGATATCAGTCATTGCAGTAGGCATATTTTGTCACCAGTTGCTGATGTCAGTCATCACAGTAGGCATATCTTATCACAAGTTGATGATGTCAGTCACTGCAGTAGGCATATCTTGTCACCAGTTGCTGATGTCAGTCATCGCAGTAGGCATATCTTGTCACAAGTTGCTGATGTCAGTCATCACAAAAGGCCTATCTTGTCACACGTTGCTGATGTCAGTCATCGTAGTAGGCATATCTTGTCACAAGTTGCTGATGTCAGTCATCACAGTAGGCATATCTTGTCACTAGTTGCTGATGTCAGTCATCGCAGTAGGCATATCTTGTCACAAGTTGCTGATGTCAGTCATCGCAGTAGGCCTATCTTGTCACTAGTTGCTGATGTCAATCATCGCAGTAGGCCTGTCTTGTCACCAGTTGCTGATGTCAGTCATCGCAGTAGGCCTATCTTATCACAAGTGGCTGATGTCAGTCATTGCAGTAGGCCTATCTTGTCACAAGTGGCTGATGTCAGTCATTGCAGTAGGCCTATCTTGTCACAAGTTGCTGATGTCAGATACTGACAACCATCGCCAGGCAGATGGACTCGACACGCGGGGGGGAACACTACCACTGACATCTCCCAGGTCTGGGAAACATAGGCTCAGATCCGACCACACACTGGAACAACGTTCTCACAGTGTTTACCTGACACCACAAAAACTCCTCAGTTAATGATTCGTCAATAGGTTCTATACAGCACCAATATTTGCGGAGAGATAGCTTCCCGGTGTCTGTCGTGGATGAGGATGTAGACAACCCATAACAAACACAGACACTCTCCCTCGGGTAACGCTGCACAACATGGGAACAGTGTTGTACAAAAACAGTATGTTGGTCGTAGCACAAATCCCTAATTTGTTAAATTCTAGACTATCTTTTTTTCTCTTCATCCATCCTCCTTTGATTGTCCCTCGCGACCATTCGGCGGAACCTGGAAGGTTCTCGTCACAACACGTTGCTTTCCGTATATACTTGTACAAAAGTAGAGATTCTGCTGTTCACTAACGACCAATTACGTACAGGTATCTGAAGACAATGCGATTCAGAAATATGCAACGTCTGGTTTCAAATCTCACTAACCAAGCCTCAAGGTGTTTGCAGAGTTACGCCCCTTTAATACGCCAGTAGCCTGGTTCCTTCCAACCCTGCCGACTTGAACCTAAAACGTACCGCCCTGTCATATAAACTGTTTATCTTATAATCAGTCGCTGCCACAAGTCCAAAGTACGCGAGAAATTGTAACAAGAGCTACAATAAATGAGAATCAAGAACATTATTCAGATTATTTTGTCTTTATTAAGTTTGTTTTGTTGTTTTTTCCGACGGCCGACCCATGTTCAGAATTTGGTGGCTACGTGAAACATAGTGTTCACAGCGGCGTCAAACCCAACTCACTCACTCATCCTGTCGGAAACACGAGGGTCAGGTGCTCTTACAGTTGTGCTATATTCGGCATTTTTGTGTCCGAATTGCAGATTCGCTTTGTCAGCTTTTGCTGGCACTATAGTCGTGCTCGCTGGTGTCCCCGAAGTGGGAACTATGGCCACGGTGGGCTTTCCTCCATCACCGTGAAACCTCGTCAACCCGGACCGACCTGTTCCCAGTGGAATCGATCGAAGTGGCCGGATAAACAAATGTATGTTGGTAAGCATTTTCTTTTGTATACACGTGTTTGTTCTTAAAAGTATTTATTTGGAAAGAGGGATTTCCGGAATAACTGAAATCCAGATTTCTCGAGGCTAGTGAACAACCAGCTACTTCTTATCACATCGTCGTCAGTGGAGATTTAATGTGGATCGGGTGGTTTAAACATTTGACCTGGCTATTTGCCTGTCGGTGTACTCCAACGGATTTAAATATCATCGTTCATGCTGTTGATCACTGGATTGGCTGGTCGAGACTCGATTATTTACAGACCACCGCCATACAGCTGGAATATTGCTGAGTGCGGCGTAAAACAACCAACCAACCAACCAGCCAAAATAACGGTTTGCTCGATCCTAGATCGATATACCTGACTTAAGACTAACTTATAGGCTGCTACAGACACCACTTGATGCGGGGCTTCCATTGGTTGGTTGTCCCCCAGCTGTATGTGTTATATATGATTACGTCCCACACCGCCACAAATACCCCATAACGTCCGCTCTACCTGTCAAAACCAAACACTCCATAATGGCCCTGCAATATGAAACAGAATCCGTAAACACTTAATGAAAACATATCGGGACGCTGATGAATGCTCGCTGTATAATTGCATCAGAACATTCTCCTAAAACGTCTTCCCAAACGGTAGTTCCTGGTGTTCGTGGACCTAGTCAACATAAACACGTCATTAGCGTGGCATAAATCGCTTTAATTCATCCATGTTTGATGTTATTATCGCTTTAGGGTCGACGCGGAGAGAGACGAATGAAAGCTGGCGATATAAAAAATAACGGACGGAGTGTTCGGGATGGCTAATCGCGTGTTTTATACTGTTCAGAAAAAGAGAAATAGCGATAACTCAAGGTGCTGCAGAAGTAATATTGTAAAGCAAAGTGTTCATGAGGCGGACATGCAGGACGAGACAGAAGCTTAAGTTTATCGAGTGATATCTTTCGCTCTTAAACGTCAATGGTTCTGTGGAAAATTGTAATTCGGTTTGTAGCATAAAGGAGAGACGGGAGGAGACGACGACTGTGTGTGGATCATTATCTGTGGACAATCGGCTGATAATCATATTGTGTTCACTACTATAGGATCTGTTCTCTGTGTGAGTAATGGCTGTTTGTAATAAGATTACCAGAAAAGGCAGTTGTTTGTCGAGATCCCAACCGTGTGATTCTAATACCATAGCGTCTCCTTGTGATAGTGTGCTATTTCAATGTAAAACCCCTTAATGCCTAATCCCAGTATGATTTGTGAAATACCAAACTGTTGAAGTGCATCTCTAAATAAACACGATCTCTGGGTTTTTTTCTGCCCCTCTGTAAAGGTGATATTAATTAATAGTTAATATTCTGTAATAAATACCACCGTTACCATAGTTATTGAATTGGGATGTATTTATGGAACCACCACTGCGTCTTCCTTGTTAAACAGTAATGTGAAGGGTTATATCTTATTCCAAGAATATATCAAAACTGATCGTTATCGCGAAGTGAAAGAATTGCACTGTATGACTTTATGGAACCATAACAAATTCACAAACCCATATCGCAGTAACACGCGCGGCATCGTAAATTTGATTGGCTGACATTCTAACACGTGACATATCTCAAACAGGCTTATATAACACGACATGCACTTTGTATATGTCTCTATACCTTGAATTCTTTTTAAAAAATCTTCAAAACTACGTTTTTTGACGATCAAATTCCCATTAATCATTGGCAAAAACGGACATCTGAGTTATGAGGTATCGAGAGCAATTAGCTGTGTTGACGTTTCCACCCGTGTCCCGACAGATAGATAAACTGTGTTTGGCAAGAAAATTGCTTCCTCTCAAAGCCAGTTCCAAGTGTTGGCAAACGTGAGCAAGATTTATCACAAAGAGCTCAAGCGTTTAGGGTTTAACTAAAATTGATTCTGACATGTGCTGTTTGGGTGCGGAGTCACCAAAGCGTGGCAACAACACTGATTCTCACGTGATAAAACGAGTACCTCATGAGTGAACACGGTTTTGCAAATGACGTGCGCGTGCGCTTTTACAGCTTGTTCTCAAGTTATGCTCGTAGGCCCAAAAGTGGCTTCCTACATGTGAAATTTATGCAATATTACATTTGGTTTGTTAAGCGGGGATAATTTAATAAAATAGGCACTATAATCAATCACTTTATTGCGCACGATATTTTCAAAGGGACTCGTTTCGAGCTTTTGGCGGAAGGAACTATGGTTGTGTGTTCTGCGGTTGTGACGTGTATGGATTTGAAATAGTTCCAAGACTTGAAACAAATCAGTCAGGGATGTCACGTTTGTATCCTGGGCCAGCTGAACAAAAAAACAAACACCACTATTTGGCAAGATAGTTGAGGTGCAACAAATGGGTATTGAGGATTATTCAGATTGTTGGGTTATTTTCTCCACTGGGTTGGAGAATCAACCTCAATTTGTTCTTAGACATAAACAATTCCGATATCATTTGTGTTGCGACATATTTATGACATGGAAGAAATTCTAACAATGGACCCTGTTAACATCAGTCGTGAGGGGGAATGTCATGAATATGGTGACAGTGTGAACAATATGGTGAAAGAGCCTTCAACCTAATCTCTACAGAGCTAGGGTGTCAGGGTGTCTGGTAGTTCACGGTTACTGGTCATTTCCCAGAGGTAACAAGTAAGCCATTTAAACCTGATTATAGCTCAGCGACACATGCTTGTTCAGCAACACATAGGCGGATCCAGTGTGTGTGTGTGTTAGTGTGTGTGTGCGTGCGTGCGTGCGTGTGTGTGCGTGAAAGTTTATTATATGACCACTGAAACTCTCGTGAAATGTAGTGTGCACACACACCCTTTCTCAAGTGTGTGCCCAGATTTTTATTTAAAACATATTTTGTTAAAATTCTCAATTCATTATATGAAAATTGATCAAAAAGAACAATCTGACATGTATAATAGATGAACTAATTGTATTGCAGTACTTCACATGAACTTCTGTTTGAAATGTTTATCATACATTCTTACTTGCAACAGAAAACGCATTCGAACTTTCATTTTACGCAACCGCTCGCGACTCAGTTTAAAAGTCGTTCTAATGTGACTTGTAACGGTGCGATCTTTGCGTAGCTATAGCGAGTGCTGAAGTCCGAATATTTTTAATTGTACAGAAATAACACAAAAAAAAGAAGTAAGTTCCGACGTCATTCTTAACTTCTCAAACTAGCTCAAACAAACTAAAGCCAATACACTTTATAGCATTGATGCGAACGCCATTCCGCTTATCTTTTTAAAAGTTTGGTATTCAGGTTGAATTGTGACAAAAAGCCAGTGACCATTGTTCAGTGTCATGTGCATACAGTATATTATTATTATTAAGTGTATTCGTGACGATTATTAGTGGTAGCTAATTGCAGCGCTCGTAAAATGTCAAGTGCCGTAAGCGACAACCGGGGCACTTGAGAGTTATTCCCCTTTGTGTTTGGAAACTGGGAGTAACGACGCAGTTTGAGAAGTGTTTAGAAGGCTGATTGTATCTATACAAGACTAAGGTAGTTAGACACAATCTACGATCCGGCTTGCGACTCTGGCTGTGTCATGTATTGTTAAACAGTGTTATAATTGTAGTACATTAGATGCTTGATGGACATTTAGAAGTTGGAAGGTAACATGACAACGTATGGTATGGATTTACTTCTTTATCATTTACAACACGACGTTTCCGGGCTACTTCTTGTCCCTTCATCAGGTGAAGATTCGATCTGTCATTCACCTGATGAAGGGACAAGAAGCAGCCCAGAAACGTCGTGTTGTAAATGATAAAGAAGTAAATCCATACCATACGTTGTTATGTATGACATTGTTTCCGACTGGGATCAGTAGAAGTCCGTGACATTATGTTATATCTACTGTCAGCAATGTATCACTGTAAGAAGTGGTGTGGTATCTACTGTCAGCAATGTATCACTGTAAGAAGTGGTGTGGTATCTACTGTCAGCAATGTATCACTGTAAGAAGTAGTGTGGTATCTACTGTCAGCAATGTGTCACTGTAAGAAGTGGTGTGGTATCTACTGTCAGCAATGTATCACTGTAAGAAGTGGTGTGGTATCTACTGTCAGCAATGTATCACTGTAAGAAGTGGTGTGGAAGTTACTATTTTCTATGCTTTTTGAATGAAGTGAAATTTGGAATATTCTGGAACAGCTATAGATTAATCAAAATAGTATAGAACCTTTCTGGAAGGAGTTCAGACTATATAATAGAAGCGACAAAACCCTTTCCACATCCATAAGATGTCTATTATACAATTGTGACTATATGACGAATATGTATTGTTTCAGGACCAGTTGTTGTGTGAAGATCATTTCTTTCACTTTGGTCTACTTTGAAAGCCTGGCCTCTGATACTGCTCGGTAAGTGACATTATCACTGATTATCCCTGTTACCACTGCTTTTGTGTTCCATACTGCTACTGTAATTGTACTGGCTTTGAAGAACCGGCATTGTCCTTACTTAGAGGTAATTGATTTGTAAATCTGCTTCATTTCACAACACTATCCTTAATTATTTAACATTTGTTTGTCGTTTTTGTGGCTTCACCAACAATACCTTTGTGTATCGATTCCTTGGAGATCATATTGTTTTAATTTCCCGAATTTCGACTTACCTGAGCTGTGTGACATTTTGGTCTGCGTGTAACACGATTCCTTTGACTCAAGAACAAAGCACCGTTGAAGGCGTCCGACTGTGACAGTTACAGGTGCCCGGACGTATGTGATGGAACCAGATATGCTGCTCTGTACCATTGTGTCTCAGTATCATATGTGTTTGTTCTTTGATCATGTGTGTTTATGTAATGATTCCGCAGTTTAGTTCTGTATCTTTGTTTGTATGTTTGTTGTTTTACGCCGCACTCAGCAATATTCCAGCTGTATGGCGGCGGTCAGTATATAATTGAGTCTGAACCAAACAACCTAGTGATCAACAGCATGAGCATCGATCTATGCAATTGGGATACAATGTGTCAACCAAGTCAGCGAGCCTAACAACCCCATCCCGTTAGTCGCCTCTTACGACAAGGGTTGCTGAAGATCAGTTCTGACCGGGATCTTCACGGGTCAGTCTTCACGTGTCAACTTGAACATCAGCCTGCATTAAAAGTATGTTGTTCTGGCACATTTGCCCCCAACGTGAGGATAACGTTTTCTAAACCCTTATCTCACAGTCATGTTGCCTCTTCAACACGATGTCAGGTGTCAGGTATGAATACAATTATCTGCTTTTTATGTTGCTAGAAATCTGACAAAAATATTTGTTTTAAATTGTTAATTCAGATTGAAGGTGACGTGTCGATTGCTCGAGTTTCATTGCTCCTTGCTTCAGTCTGTAGGGAGCGGGGAGTGTTGTTTCGAGACTTGGGAGACAGTTATTGACACGTGACCAAAATACGCAACATTGGAACCTCTCTCTACACAGGACACCAGAGTTACGATTACTCACAGCTGCGCAGAGCTATCATGGGCCAGTAGACAGACTGACGGACGGACAGACGGATATTCTATTTTAATTTAATCGCCCAAGGTAATAAACAACACTCTTAAAATAGGACTGCACACATTCACTCACAGATCCAAACATCACTCCACCTACGTCCACACACTCACGCTCACAGCCCAACTCACACACACACACACACACACACACACACACACACACACACACACACACACGCACACACACACACACGCACGCACTCACGAATACTCTGACACACACTCACACACAGACCTACCTACACTTATTAATGATCAAAAATGCAAATTCAACTTATAAAGTTAGAAAATTAAGCGATGAAAAAAACCCGGCGAGTTCAAACGATTCACTAAATTCACCCCAGCTGGGGTGAAAAGTGGTTTCAACAGCTGCGCTGCGCTGCACTGCGCTCATAGCGCATGCGCAGTGAATAGGTTCGCGCAGCTTTGAAGCGGGATGCCCGTATTATAAGGTCGTGAGCAGGAGTAGTCATCACAAATATTATAAATTCTTTGAAATGATAGCCTTCTTCCGTCCAAATGAAACTTGTAAGCCTTCGTCGACTGATGGTCTTTTTGTAAATGGAGAATGACAAGTACATGTATACGCCTTGACTTTCCTCGACGTCCAGTGACCTGCTTCACCTTGCACAGCGCGCGCAGGTCACAAATCATAGGTGACTTCAAGCCCAGCCGGTGACGGAGGGTACTTGGATGGGTGACCGTCAGCTCGACTCATGCAAGGTTTCCTGGTCACCGGCCTTTCCCCACACAGAAGCACATGTGGTGTTTCCTTTGGCAAATTATGTTTTTCAATACACGCAACTGTTCGACCAGCAGTAAAATAGGTACCTGGTAGGGTTCGATGGAAATGGTACCGTTTTCTGTCTTGCGCTGAAGTAGTGCTCAGGCTGTTTGTTCTGGGTGTTGAGAACGAAAATCAAATACAAACTTGTCCATAGACTGGGGTAATAATGTTAATAGTACTTATACAACTTGTGTATTGACGCTAGAGCATATACAAGGGCGCACAATATTATTGTTCATTTGTCTGAATTCTTAGAATCTACTGACGCACGCATACATCACTTGTTTTATGTCTTAACACCAAGTTACACACGCATATATTACCTTTCTACATTACTTGCTATTTGTCACTTGTCTCAAGACAATCTACAAGTAACACGCTGCTGGCGACCTGGCCCCAACCAACACCAGCTGTCTGACTGTCAGCTCAGATTCCCAATGAACATTAATGTCACCTGTCACATCTCGATACGAATCTTTGACAACTATATACATTTTATGTTTTAAACAATCAATCTCAAGATTATAGAGAAAATCTTTGTTAATGCAGCTTTAGAATAGTGCTCACAAATTGTGATTCAAATTTAATTACTGTCATTAGAATCAAGCTCAAACCAGTTTTTAATGGAGATGTTTACGCTGATGAAGGCTGCGACGAATAGATTATCCGTGTATTGGATTTACTGCTTCTCATTCTATTTCATTTCTCATCCTATTTCCAAAGTGGCCGTTTTGTAAAAGCAAAGATGATAAATAATAAGGTTCAAATCGACAACTACGCTACTGTCTCGGGAAGGATTAAAAAAAAAAAAAAAACAACTTTTCCTTACCTTTGATACAAAAGAGCGTTGAACACATAAACATCTGATATAGTTCAAATGTAATGAAAACATTTAATCAGTCCAAAATATTTCAGTCGCTATCATTCCATCCCCTTTCCCCCAAACGGCCATTCTGTTATATGATTGGTTTGTTGTCGCCACACTCTGCAACATTCCAGCTATATGGCTGCGGTCTGTAAATAATCGAGTCTGGACCAGACAATCCAGTGATCAACAGCATGAGAATCGATCTACGATGGATACGACGCGTCAACCATGTCCCGTTAGTCGTCTTTCAAGACCAGCATGGGTTGCTGAAGATCAATTCTAACCCGGATCTTCACAGGTATCTCTAACATGAACTAAGCGTTATACACTGACTACACGGGGCAGAAAGCACGTGGGTGACAGCTTCAGACTCGCTAGATACATGTCATCAGGACAGAAAATAAGTAGAGAGATGCAGAGAATATGAACAAATAATTAATACAGTGAAGCCCAGCTGAAGCAGAGCACAACGTCAACATAAGGCGGCATCATGGCCCGCTGCATCATAAACTTAAACCCCAGTTGAATCCAACTGCTTGACACGTGACCACACGAGAGTAATTCAGGTTTTCCCAGTAAAACAACGACACCATAGTTCCTGTCATATTCCCATCAAAGCCAGTGTCAAACACGTCGATATTAATCTCTGATAAGAACCATAAATTTGATGTTTATTCTCCAACAAAACTCCACCCAAGGAGCACAGCACGGAGCTTGACTTCGTGTCCGTCTTGCTGTTGATGACGTTCAGACGTCTCCTAACAAGGAATCTGCAATCAGATCTCACCATCTCGATCTAACCCATCTTTAAGACCACGTTTATTGCTCTGATAGCTAAATATGATCGGGGAATCCAAGTCGCTAATTGTGCTGCGGCTGTGTCATTAGCCCAACTCATTGAAGTTGGGGGGGCTCGCGAGATCACGTGACCAAACGTACTGTTCCTGTGAATCCCGCGATCCGCTATACTGTTAAACCGTGTCCTCCAGTTTCTGACGGTGTGTGTGTCTCCCGTTACCTGATACGGACCCACTTCTTCCGACTGGTAGTTTTACGACCCACAAATCACCTGACTCGCCATTTTGTTGACAGATTCTTTGTTGAGAATTTTATATCCCATAATGTTCGATTATTTGTAATGATTCCGCGTGATTTGAGGGTCGCGTGATCCAAGAATGCCCTCAGTCCTCGGGGTGGACTCTCCAGTGGTAGAACAAGCAATGGTGCAGGTGCGCGTTTGCGAAATATGATCACGTGATCAGGGAAGTAAGAAGTGATTTCCAGACACGTGTGAGGTCCATCAAACGGGCTTCTTCTCAGAGAGTCAGCTCCGATTGAAAGGCTGGTGGGTTATTTGCCCGTTTTATGTCTCAAGGAAACTTTAAAGTCAGATTAAGTTGCCATTCCATGAACATTGTATTTAATTGAGAATTGTTGCTGCAGTGTCTCTTTCCTGCTCTCATTCCCTATGCATTACACGAACAAAGTGTTAATGTCAATAGGTAATTTCCCATTTAATTGTTTTACATTCTTGGAGTTTTATTGACAAACTCAAACCTGGCTACAGCCTTAACAAGGTTATATCGCTCAATGTTTAGTAACTGTGAGGTCTTAAAACTTCCGCATTGGTGGGGAACATTGGTGGCGGAACATTGGTACCTAATGAAACACGACAGTTGCATTCCCTTGTCTGTGTCAAACACACTGATTGATATATGATCGTGTCTGTACCCCACACGACGTTTTGTTGGTCTAATTTGTATCGACACAGTGTTCCAGCCATATGGCGGCGGTCTCCAGATAATCGAGTCTGGACCTGGCAATGCGGTGATTTGAAAAGATGATCTGCCGTCATGTCAGTACGTGAACCAACCCCCCCGTCATCACATACGGCAAGTATAGATCGTAATGAACCTATATGCCTACCTGGATTCCCCTAAGGGAGACAAGCACAGGTTGGTTTGGGCCAAAATTCTTACCCGAATTACCTTTGGGGAGAAAAGCATAGGCTACTTGGGACCTAGATTCTTACCCAGATTTCCTTTGGGAAGACAAGTATAGGTTGGGGGGATGCTATGTTCTTATACGGATTCCCGTATAGAGAGGCCGATGGGGCACGTAGTCTAGTGGTTAAAGCGTTCGCTCTTCACGCTAAAGACCCGAGTTCGATTCCCCACGTGGAAGCCCATTTCTGGTGTCCCCCGCCGTGATATTGCTGGAATATTGCTAAATAGCGGCATAAAACTAAACTCTCTCACTCAAGTGCTGGAGCTGATATACAATCGGATAGGGTGAATAAACTAAAAATAGATAAATGAAATAAATAATAATGCAAATTAAATGAAAATATCGATGAAAAAAATAGTGAAAATGAAATGGGTTTGACCAATCAAAACTTCAGTGCTAAAGATTCCGACAATTAAAACATTGTCCATATCGCCAACATCCGACTCCGACATCCAACAAATCGGTACGCTTAATATGACGAAAATGTTAACCAAAAGGACAATGGGCAAACGATTCTGTGAATAATTTGCTGTACATTCTTTCCAAACAAATATTGCACAAATGGACAATAAACTGATTCAGTGAACAGTTTGCTGGACATTCTTACCAAGCAGTGATATAACTAAAATATTGCACAAATGGACAATATACCACATTGATATACATGGATCAGTGACGTTTAATGCGCAGAGCACGTTTGAAATTTTAATATTGGAGCCAGCAGCTGAGCGGTGTCAGAATGTTATTACAAGTGTTTATCGTCAGGTGCATGTGTGACGCTATTAGCAGTACAACTTGCTGTCAACATCGTCAATGAACAGCGAAACAGGATTTATTGTGATGGTGGCGATATGAAGGGAGATAACTCGAAAAGATCCGATAGGAGCCTCTCAGCACGGTCCGATGCGCGCGCCATGTCGGGCGCTTCCTGTTGGAGATTTTAATTGGATAATGACGCGGTTTAATGCGCGTTGAAACGAGACGGGAATTACCCATGCATGATAAAATGCAAACTTAAGGTAAAAGATTAAATGTGAATCTCAACGCATTAAAAAAATAAATGCGTATAAAACATAATTGGTTTGATTTTAATTTGTGTAACACATACAAATTTAACAAAAATGTTTAATGTCATTAGATAAAATGCATTTAGTTTGGAAGGCAACCATAGCGCACGTTCTGTTCATGAGTGAGTGGGTTTCAACAGATCGTTGCCAGGCAATAACAATAATTCAACGTTTTCTCAAAGGGTTTCCTACATTAAGTGAGTAGAGTGAAATAGAAATTACAGCCTTTAACATGTAAACCAAGCCATGTGCTTTTATGAAATTTGT
Source organism: Haliotis rubra (assembly GCF_003918875.1). Lineage (NCBI taxonomy): Eukaryota > Metazoa > Mollusca > Gastropoda > Lepetellida > Haliotidae > Haliotis > Haliotis rubra. The sequence continues at coordinate 152,512 of NW_025767093.1, forward strand.
CGCAGTTCATTGTAATTAAATACATGTGCGACATAATTTTCTTCACCTTGGAACTCTTTTTTCAAAAGTACCAATTTTGCCCCTGACATTTACAAGAGGGAGACTATTACAGTTACACATCGCCAGCGGGAGCGTACACTCAGTCACAGTGAAAGGTCCTTCCATTAAAAGGGAAAGTGTGTGTGTTACTGGAGGTACCTTTAGTATAATTAAATAAATGACACCTGTTTATGAAACTGTTTATGAAATTTGCCCCAGAAAAAAGTGAAAACACCCTGATTGTCATATGAACCATGTGCGTCGTACCCTTAGTGTCCTTGGTGAAACTTACATTGTGTTTCTATATGTAGATGGGATAGCGAGGATAATATCCAGACGCAACCATTATGTGTTTTACGGGTCTAACAATTCTGAATCAATCATAGTTCAAAGAATGTTTAACGCTGTTCAAAGCAAACGAAATTCTGTCCTACAAAATCATACAAAAATGCATAAACGATAATTCCACGATCCAAATCCATACCTTGAAATTATTCAAAGGAACTTTCACTTTTGTAGTCACCCGCGCGAGAAGAACCGCAGTGATGATACCGTCCTTTGTGATGTGCGCACTTCCGTTTTGGAGGACACTTCCGGTTGTGCTGCTGGCATGCCTCGGCAATTGACTTTCTTGCAGCTGGAAGCGGTTGTTTAAGTTGTAATAACAGGAAAAACACGAGCTGTCATACCGAATCAATATCTTCATGATAACAATGACAAAACATTTTTTCAGGTGACAACAAAAGCTCTTTCCAGGTAATGTCTGAGCGTCTCATTACACAAAGAATTGAAATTGTTAATTGAGAACCGAGAAGCTGAAGCTACCGATAATTTCGTTACAGGACAATTTGATGTAGATTCAGAACGATTTGCAAGACGTTTTCTTGTACTGACATAATCACGGGGATTTTAATATTCATAGAAAATGTCTATAAGAGTGCAAAGCAATTATTTCTGAACTAAATAGTTCTCCGGGTGACATCCGTGCTTGAAAGTAGATTCAGACTTCAACGTTAATAAGACTTGTATTTGAGTCACTCTTCAGCTAACGTTGATTAAACTGCGAATTCCAATCTGCCGAGAACTATCAGCGGTCACTGTGGTCACATATTACCATTATTCCCAAGACGGGGATCAAAACAAAACTACATAATGTGGTCAACACTACAATAAGATGGATCAAAAGATTGATGAAAAATAAAAACATTAAGAGAAACAAGTCCGAGCTCCAAGATACAGTTCCTCATCTCCGGAAGGCAGTGCCAAATGTACCGAAAACATCCGGTAAGTGAATAACGTTTATGCATGTAACTTGGCTGGAATTACAGGAACAAACTATATTAACCAACCCGGGACAAATCTGGCTAGTCGAACAAGCCGATGTTGCTCATTGCTCGTTTATCTGCTACGTGTGAGTGTTTGAGTGTCTACGTGTGTGTGTATGTGCGCATGCGCGCATGTATGTATAATACTATTTTAGGGTTGTTGCTTATATCTTCAGTGGTTAGACGAAAATACATGTAGAATGTGTGTGTGTGTGTCCTTCATTACATTTCGGATATTAGGTGAGATAAAACGGAAATTAACGTCGCATATTGCACTTATCGAGTGTGTGTATGTGTGTGTTTCTGTGAGTAAGTGTGTTTCTCTGTGTGAGAGTGTGTTTGGGTTAGTGTGTATGTTTGTGAGTGTGAATATGAGTGTATGTGTGTGAGAGGGGCAGTGTTGTGTGTATGTATGTGAGAGCGTGAGAGAGAGAGAGAGAGAGAGTGAGTGTGTGTGTGTGTGTGTGTGTGTGTGTGTGTGTGTGTGTGTGTGTGTGTGTGCGTGCGCGTGTGCGCGCGCACCTAATATGTGCTGAGTTTCCGTGACTTGTTTAGGCCAATAATATTTCCGGCAGTTTATCCCATATTAATGCCGCTAGCGCTAGCCCCCCACCCAGACAAACATCTCTAGTGAGGAACACCATGGACAAGTTGGTGCAGGGCAGCAGTCACCTTGGTAACACACTGTGTCATTCCCTGCTGCAGTATGTGTTCCGACAGTTTGACCAGAACATGCTGCGTGTGTTTCAGGGTGCAGCGGATATTGGAAGAATGCACAGTCCAAGAGGACACCGAATAGAAATACACCCATCCTTCCCGGGAATGGTGCCATCCGAAATCTGGCTGCCCAACAAGAAAAGGCTTATAGACACCGATTGGGGAGAATGCTTTATTTTTATCTATTCTACAGAAGGGCTACGGTTACTTGAAGCAAACATTTGAGAGAAAATTTAATGAATGGTGAATGTACATACAATTATTCACTCTTTAACAGCAATACTAATGATGCGAAAGTAATTATACGATGTGTAAATATAAGCAGTCTTAGAATGTCATTATCGCAGTTGCGACGTTCCTGTCATCTCCATGCAGTAGAAGACGTAAATGTAACGGCATATCACTATGAAGGCGGAGACAGTAGAGGTGAAGAAATGATGAAGTCCTGCTTATATAAGTGATAGTTACAAAAAGCTACGAATGCGTTATATTCCAAAAATATATTATACATGTACTTCAGAAAACAAGTTTTATATTCTTATGTCCGCAAGTAACTAAACTTTAGGAAATAACCTGGTTTTGCTCATAATTAATTAATTATTAAAGCCAATGTCTGTCACTCACTCCATGACATGGAATGGCGTACGTATACTAGTATTGTATCATGGAATCTTCACGGAATTAATCTCACGCATGTACTCATGCCAATAATGCTTGTCCCCCCACTCCCCAACCCCCCAGCCTATTAATAAAATTGAAGGGGGTGACAACCATGATCGGAATGAGTATATAGCAGGTCGTCATCAACCATACACCGAATAAACTTAAGGAAAGGTCTAAAGAAAAGTATAAAACAAACGAATATTTTCCGACAAAATTAACCGCATGATGATTTTAACCTTGTGAGCAAGTGCGTGTGTATTGGCCTATGACTGGATAAAAGTGTTCCATGATGTGGAAAGCACATCTATGTAAATTCACAATTCCGTACATGAAGAAATGTTCGCAGTTTATGATCCGTGTTGATATACACATGCAGACACAGCGGCAGACGTATTGTTCTCTTGTATAATTATTACGTTATCCATTTGTGACTTCATGATCTATGAACTGTGTTACTACCATGCCTCAACTGACCAGTAAGTTATTAGAAACGCTTAAACGCACATTCGCATATCATACATGCCAATTGGAGTCAACTTCGCACGCGTCAAAATGCTGTTGTCTTGACGTTAGATTATCACTTTATGACGCCAAGAACAATGGATGACGTCATATTGTACAGTTCTCTACAATGACAACATGACGTCAGATTGCCTCATTTGACCAATCACCTTTCAGAATCGTTAAAAAGCACGTGTACGAGTTAATACACTTGATCTTTCAACCCTAATGGGTATTACTACACACAATCTACAGAACAGCACTTGCGTCGTCGTTCTAACAGCACGGCAGGGGAACATACGGTGGAGATATCACGAGGTGTAACGAGTTTTCTGGGGTATTAACTAATCTCTACCCGCGTTCAGACCCCTTCCCCACGGGGAGATCTCAGCGGATTGGGGCGTGGTGGGTTATTGCAACCGAGTGGGGTCCTGCTTTTTCGATAATGGCCGTCAATATATCACAACGTACAGCCAGCTGGGACGGCAATGGATATTGGGGTCAGAAGGTTACAGTAGGTAATGGTTGTTGTCATGGTTACCGGAAGTGTCGCGATTGGAATGAGGCATTTACAGTGATTCAGGTGGGATGGTTTGATTCAAATCATTCAACATATGTTTCAGCAAAATGGTATGGTTTGTAATATTATGTTAAATATCAAACTACTACCATTACCACCACCACTACCACTACGACAACCACTCCTCTCCGTCTCCTCCTAGCACCACCACCACTGCTACTGCTACTACTACTACTACTACTACTACTACTACTACTACCACTGCTACTGCTACTACTACTACGACGACGACTACTACTACAACTACTACTACTACTACTACTACTACTACCACTGCTACTACTACTACTACGACGACGACTACTACTACAACAACTACTACTACTACTACTACCACTGCTGCTGCTACTACTACTACTACTAATGCTGCTACTAGTACTACTACTACTACTACTACGACTACTACGACTACTACTGCTACTACTACTACGACTACTACTACTACTACTAATGCTGCTACTAGTACTACTACGACTACTACTGCTACTACTACTACTACTACTACTACTACTACTGCTACTGCTACTACTACTACTACTACTACCACTGCTACTGCTACTGCTACTACTACCACTCCTCCTCGTCTCTACTTGTGACCATGGTCTACTTGAAGTAAACATGTCGATGTCAGTTGATGATTTGCTTCTTACATACCCATTTAATTTGTCAGCTCGATGTATGATATCGTCTGTTAACGTGTGGATGTATTCCTCTGTGAGAATGTCCATAGAGGCACGGGCACTAACCCTTGCACGTGGAGGTACCGGCGTGGTGCACTTCCCACCCCTCATGCCTGACACTCACTGACTCACTCACTAATTCATAGGTTCCTGGTGTGCCCAGGGGACGCAACTCTTCGGTATATATTGTAACACATTGTTGTCTTCAGTGATTGCAGCTCAGGGGTTGGTACGTGGTATGTATGTTTTGGGATGTTTATGCTGAGAATAGTTACGTAAGCTGTATTGTGAACCACCCTGATAGTAGATGAAGGTAAATATTGTGATATATCGTACAGTGAGGTGTGTATCGTACAGTGAGGTGTGTATCGTACAGTGAGGTGTGTATCGTACAGCGATGTCTGTAACGTACAGTGCTGTCTGTATCGTACAGTGATGTCTGTATCGTACAGTGAGGTGTGTGTGGTGTAGTGAGGTGTGTATCGTACAGTGATGGCTGTATCGTACAGTGATGGCTGTATCGTACAGTGATGTCTGTATGGTATAGTGATGTCTGTATCGTACAGTGACGTCGGTATCGTACAGTGACGTCTGTATCGTACAGTGACGTCTATATCGTACAGTGATGTCTGTATCGTACAGTGATGTCTGTATCGTACAGTGCTGTCTGTATCGTACCGTGATGTCTGTATGGTTGAGTGAGATGTGTATGGTATAGTGAGGTCTGTATCGTATAGTGAGGTGTGTATGGTGTAGTGAGGTGTGTATGGTATAGTGAGGTCTGTATGGTGTAGTGAGGTGAGTATGGTGTAGTGAGGTGTGTATGGTATAGTGAGGTGAGTATGGTGTAGTGAGGTGTGTATGGTATAGTGAGGTCTGTATGGTGTAGTGAGGTGTGTATGGTGTAGTGAGGTGTGTATGGTATAGTGAGGTGTGTATGGTGTAGTGAGGTGTGTATGGTATAGTGAGGTGAGTATGGTGTAGTGAGGTGTGTATCGTACAGTGAGGTGTGTATGGTATAGTGAGGTGTGTATGGTATAGTGAGGTGTGTATGGTATAGTGAGGTGTGTATGGTGTAGTGAGGTCTGTATCGTACAGTGAGGTGTGCATGGTATAGTGAGGTGAGTATGGTGTAGTGAGGTGTGTATGGTGTAGTGAGATGTGTATGGTGTAGTGAGGTCTGTATCGTACAGTGAGGTGTGTATGGTATAGTGAGGTGTGTATGGTATAGTGAGGTGTGTATGGTATAGTGAGGTGTGTATGGTGAATTGAGGTCTGTATCGTACAGTGAGGTGTGCATGGTATAGTGAGGTGTGTATGGTATAGTGAGGTGTGTATAGTGTAGTGAGGTGTGTGGTGTATTGAGGTCTCTATCGTACAGTGAGTTGTATATGGTATAGTGAGGTGTGTATGGTATAGCGAGATGTGTATGGTATAGTGAGGTAAGTATGGTATAGTGAGGTGTGTATGGTGTAGTGAGGTATGTATGGTATAGTGATGTAAGTATGGTATAGTGAGGTGTGTATGGTATAGTGAGGTATGTATGGTATAGTGAGTTGTGTATGGTGTAGTGAGGTGTGTATGGTGTAGTGAGGTCTGTATCGTACAGTGAGGTGTGTATGGTATAGTGAGATGTGTATGGTGTGGTGAGGTGTGTATTGTATAGTGAGGTGTGTATGGTGTAGTGATGTGTGTATGGTGTAGTGAGGTGTGTATGATATAGTGAGGTGTGTATGGTGTAGTGAGGTGTGTATGGTATAGTGAAGTGTATGGTATAGTGAAGTGTGTATGGTATAGTGAGGTGTGTATGGTATAGTGAGGTGTGTATGGTATAGTGAGGTGTGTGGTATAGTGAGGTGTGTACGGTATAGTGGGGTGTGTATGGTAAAGTGATGTGTGTGGTATAGTGAGGTGTGTATGGTATAGTGAGGTGTGTATGGTATAGTGAGGTGTGTATGGTGTTGTGAGGTGTGTATGGTATAGTGAGGTGTGTATGGTGTAGTGAGGTGTGTATGGTGTAGTGAGGTGTGTATGGTATAGTAAGGTGTGTATGGTGTAGCGAGGTGTGTATGGTATAGTGAAGTGTATGGTATAGTGAGGTGTGTATGGTATAGTGAGGTGTGTATGGTATAGTGAGGTGTGTATGGTATAGTGAGGTGTGTGGTATAGTGAGGTGTGTACGGTATAGTAGGGTGTGTATGGTAAAGTGATGTGTGTGGTATAGTGAGGTGTGTATGGTGTAGTGAGATGTGTATGGTATAGTGAGGTGTGTATGGTATAGTGAAGTGTGTATGGTATAGTGAGGTGTGTATGGTATAGTGAGGTGTGTATGGTATAGTGAGGTGTGTGGTATAGTGAGGTGTGTAGGGTGTAGTGAGGTGTGTATGGTATAGTGAGGTGTGTATGGGATAATGAGGTATGTATGGTATAGTGATGTGTGTATGGTGTATTCAGGTCTGAATCGTACAGTGAGTTGTGTATGGTGTAGTGAGGTGTGTATGGTATAGTAAGGTGTGTATGGTGTAGTGAGGTGTGTATGGTATAGTGAAGTGTATGGTATAGTGAGGTGTGTATGGTATAGTGAGGTGTGTATGGTATAGTGAGGTGTGTGGTATAGTGAGGTGTGTACGGTATAGTGGGGTGTGTATGGTGTAGTGAGGTGTGTGGTATAATGAGATGTGTATGCTGTAGTGAGGTGTGTATGGTATAGTGAGGTGTGTATGGTATAGTGAGGTGTGCTTCGTATAGTGAGGTGTGTATGGTGTATTGAGGTCTGTATCGTACAGTGAGTTGTATATGGTATAGTGAGGTGTGTATGGTATAGTGAGGTGTGTATGGTATAGTGAAGTGTGTATGGTGTATTGAGGTGTGTATGGTATAGTGAGGTGTGTATGGTACAGTCATGTTTGTATGGTATAGTGAGGTGTGTATGGTATAGTGAGGTGTGTATGGTGTAGTGAGGTGTGTATGGTATAGTGAAGTGTGTATGGTATAGTGAGGTGTGTATGGTATAGTGAGGTGTGTATGTTATAGTGATGTGTATGGTATAGTGAGGTGTGTATCGTACAGTGAGGTCTGTATGGTACAGTGAGGTCTGTATCGTACAGTGAGGTCTGTATCGTACAGTGAGGTCTGTATCGTACAGTGAGGTCTGTATGGTATAGTGAGGTGTGTATGGTATAGTGAGGTGTGTATGGTGTAATGACTTTGTATTGCAACGTGTAACGTAATGAGTTTTAATATATGTCTATTTTTTTAGACAAATATTGCAAATACGGTATTGCATTGTATATATATGCCAAGGAAACCATGCTTTAATGGCCTTAACCTTATATTTTTTTACGCTCAATGATACTCTTTCTCTGATTGTTTTTCTGTTAGCATGAGTTCACTTAGAAGGGTATCTTTAGCTTTTGTGTGTAAAATTGAAACATAATTCCATCCGTTATTCTCAAAGATGGATGTGTTAATCGAATTGTCCGAACAACAAGCTTAGCATAACAACGTGTGGAATCATGCTTCCATGGCAACAACGTCGTAACAGGCTGAGCACGTCTGTCTCAAGCGGACACAACCGAGTCGTCGTATGTCGCATCACACGCGCGCATCAATCCTACGGTGGCATCACACGCGCGCATCAACTTCGGAATGGCGGATAGGTATCGCTTATCGGACCATGCTGAGTCGCTTATTAATAGCTGGCAATTCAGAAAGATGTGCACGCGGTAGTGATGAGAAAGCTTGTTGGGAAATTAAATTATTGGTGCACGTTTAACTTCTGGGTTTAACAAGGTCAACAGTGCCAGCCGTGAATTATACTAAAATTGGCGGGAAAAGTCAGACGGCATTTCCCGTCTCGTTCGGCGACAGAGTTAACAAAGCAGACGACACGAGAATGGTCATCTCTACGGGGGTGCCCGTCGTCTTTTTGTCGTAACGTGGTCGGCCAAGAGAATCCGTGCTGAGCTCAATTGCTCGAAACTCCGCACGAATGTAGAATTAAATTTGATTTTCCACAAGAATGGGCAAAAGTGACTTCGCTGCATTGAAATCACTTGCGTAGTAGTTGCGATCATTTTACTACGGGATTGTAGCACAGAAACCTTGTTGACACGGACTCTCCTCGGACGATGAGCGCGCGCGTTGGCCGCTTTCTCTGCTTGTATTTATTCCGCCATCAGTAAAGAGCCGATTGAACGAGGTAAACGGACCGAGGATATTTGATTAGCTCTGTTAGTCCCGCGAAAATGAAGATAATTCAATCTTGAAATGTTTACATACGAAGAGTAATGGCAAAAACGTCCGGGGTGGTAGAACGGACAGAAGGAAGATCATCCCAAACCCATTTATCACTTTCATCTGACAACTGAAGCAGACGACAACCTGAGCTGCGAGCGAAAACTGGGGCTCCGCGGACGCCATAACGGAGCGGGGGATCCAGGTCTCGTAGATTCTGTGACATGGTATTATTCTGCTTCTCGGGAGGGTTCGCCTAGATCTTGTTTTATTTGGATCATGTCTCTGTGGATACGAGTCGGAGTTTCATCCTGGATGATCTGCAAGTGAGTTTCTGTGCGCCGTTCTTGCCTGTCTGGCACAACCGTGATCAGGTGGACACACCAATGGGTGGAGTGAGTGAGTGGGTATGTTGTACGTTGCAATATTCCAGCAATATGACGGCGGAAGACACCAGAAATGAGCTTTACACATTGTACCCATGTGGGAACCGAACCCGGGTCTTCAGCGTGACGAGCAGACGCTTTAACCGAACCCGGGTCTTCAGCGTGACGAGCGGACGCTTTAACCATTAGGCTAACACACACACACACACACACACACACACACACACCCAGTGACGAGGGCTGACTGATGACATTATTGAAAGACCACCTCATCGTGACAGGATGATGAATGCGTGTATAATCAGCTGTAAACTATGCTCCATTGATGTTACAGACGTATACTTTTAAGTCGAATGCTATTCTGGGAATATTGATGTTTATGGCGCCACACAACAAACAAACCAGTATATTCTAAGAATAATATCGTCTTTCTCCTAGCGTCCAAGAATCCACACAGGTAGTTGGTAAATCGAACCTATCGTCTCAAGACGGTGTTTGATCCAAGAAGCTCACCAACCTATCAGGAGGTAAATGAAATGGTGCTAAACGTGTGTAAGGTGCATGCATACGTGCGTGTGTGCGCGTGTGTATGTGCAGTCCGGGGTAAGCCCGTTCTCTAGTGCTAGTCCACTGAGATATCAAGGTGTAGTCTCAAGTGATTTTTACATTGATACCCCACTCTGACACAGTGTACTGACTCCGAGCAGACAAGCCCTTGTTTTATCCCCTTAATGCCGAGCACCAGGCAAGGTAACAACAAATAGCATCTCGGTGTGAAGCCCATTGCTGGGATGAGTTTAGTTTTACGCCGCTTTATCAATCTTCAAGCAATATCACTGCGAGGGACACCAGAAATGGGCTTCACACATTGTACCACTGTGGGGAATACTTACTTCTGTGAATTTGTCTAAATACATATATTTTGCTTTGAAATTGTATGAATCACTCCATTTGTAATCACAATATTGAAATGTTTTGTACTGTGGGCCTGTGGCCTAAAAAAACGTAAATAAAACTCTTGACTGTGGGGAATCGAACCTGGGTCTTAGGCGTGATGAGCAAACGCTCTAACCACTAAACTACCCCACTGCCCCCAGCTTCAGGAGTGGGCGAGTCATAATATGATGTCGTCAGTGATACTGGTTGGTTTTGCTCTTTGAAAAAAACGATTTACATCACGACAATTCGTAGCTTCTATATGTTTTAGTCTCGTTCAGCAATACTCCAACATTACCACAACGGGGGTGCCACAATGTGCTCCTCACACTGAAACCAAGTAAGGAATCGAACCCGATGATGAGGTAACACTTTAACCACTAAATTACCCCACCACTCCATACAAGAATCACAAGTGGATCACAGTACCCGTTACAGTCATTTATCCGTTTATGAATGCGTTGGTCGATGCAGCTGACGTCAATCACTGGATTGTCTGATCCAGACTCGATTATTCACAGAACGCCGTCATATAGTTAGTATATTCCTGAGAGCGTGATCAAACAACATACAAGCAAACAACACCTGACACCAACGTTTCGTCAACATGCATCTCAGGCCACCAGCTGGGAAAATACATTGCACAATTGAATGACTTTTTCAGCGTGATAAAAACGACGTCTTAAGGCTGGCGAAGGGACGTCTAATTTGACTTGCGTAATGTAATACATTTCCTAACGTCCCTCGCCTGCTGAGAAGCCTATAGTGTTCCCTACTAACCAGAGATCATTTGGGAAAACAGGCTTTCAAAGTCAGTTATGCGAAGAAAACGACTTGGAAATAATTCGTGTATTTCTACACAATAACATGTATTATGAATAGAGTGCGTTGTTTTCAGTGACGGCGAGAGGCGCACTGACCTCGGTGGATTAGTTCAAGAACAAACGCGCGGGAGACCTACACAGAGCGTCACGCTTTTTCACCTGTGTTTGATCATGATTAATCTAAACATTTCCATTATTGTATACAACTCGAATTAAAAAAAAAGTGGATTTAGCTATAGGGACACTGAAGTCGGATTTCTTAAGAGCAATTTGCGTACACTCGTTTTGTCAGGAGTCGAGAGGGCGTGCACACAAAGCGAAGGTGGCGCTGTTAAAGGTATATAATAGGCAGTTGGGTGCTACTTGTCAATATAATTACATAACATACACCGGGTTTTGTGCACGTTATCAAAACTAGTTTATTATTACGTGATATTTGATTGAAACCTCTACAGGAAATTTTAGAGTAACGGAGGCTTTGCACGGCATTCAGAAGTGACACACATAAAGGCAAAAATTTATTAATGTCAGCGTCTTTATTTTGAGGAATACGACGTTTGAGAGTTTATTCTTACTCCTTCACCACCTGAGGAATATATTCCGAAACGTCGTCTTCCTCCAAATAAACAGGTTGACATCCATGAAATATGCCTTTAACGGAGATTAGGTTTATTAGGTTTTTATGGAGAGTAAGTGATTTCTCAGCAGCTGTTATCTATATCACGACGCAGGGAACTAGAAAACAGCTGCGCACGTTGTACCCATGTAGGGAAGCGAACGCGGGTCTTCAGGGTGAAACCCGAGAAGATCCGGGTTAGAATATTGAACTTCAGTAACCCTTGCTTGTCGTAAGAGGCGACTACCGGGTGGTCAGGCTCGCTGACTTGGTTGACACATGTCATCGGTTTCCAATTGCGCAGATCGATGCTCATGCTGTTGATCACTGGATTGTCTGGTCCAGACTCGATTATTTACAGACCGCAGCCATATAGCTGGAATATTGCTGAGTGTGGCGTAAAACTATACTCACTCACTCACTCTTCAGGGTGACGAGCGAACGCTTTACCCACTACACTCCCTCACTGCCCCGCTTTCGTCAGACGTTGACATGTAAAACACGCGACAGCCTGACAGCGCAATGACCTGTATGTACAGTATTCCAGCCCCATGATGATATATTCAGTGAAATACATACACAACATTCGGACATAGATGATAAAGCTGATGAGAATCAATGGCATATTCGATGAAAGGACTGACAGATCAGGCAGAATTTCTGCATAACATCTATACATATTTAAACAGCATGTAGGCGTGAAATTACTGACAGTAAGAATGTTATTCATTTGCCATTTTTTCTCATATATTAAATTATTGTCCATAAATTGATTATTTTTCAGAGATATTTTGGATCAACTTGCTAAATTAAGAATGTATGATATGGAAATAGATTAAAATAATATATCGAACTTAGATAGGAAATTATTTGATCCTTTCACAATATGGATTTGTAAACTTGCAAACTTATATGATGTGAAATCATATTAACATAGTACTGGAAAGAATTTAGGAAATAAAACACAATAATAAATCTGAAATAACTTGATTTCCAACCTGAAATAAATAAATTTGCGAACAAGCAAGCAAGCAAGCAAGCAAGCAAAAAACAATAGCCAACAAATAAATGCGCTCCATTAAGTACTCCATACGCCACGGTATCGAGGCTTTAGTCAGGTAAGGCTCTTTGATCGCACGAGATGATAACTTGATATGACAGAAGTACCCCGCCACTTTATGTCTGAGTAATTGTATCCCCTCAACAACCAGGAGGTGCGTTCCACAAATTTCACCTGAGGGTAGACTTAGGGAGCGTGTTTGTTACCTGTCTACCTGCGAGATATCAGGGCTATCATACGCTGTGATCAAGGTAAATCTGTAATTAGTGTTGAAGCGACGTTTTGACAGGTAATGTCATACCGCTAACGTCTTATCATACATGATTATCTCCCCCTGGGAATCGACACCGTAGCCTGTGCCATACGGACAGGATTAATGGGTTATGATGGGATCATTCAAACAGCTGACGGCGGTCTTAACACTGAAGGTGTTAAGAGGGATTAAGTGGCTGAGCGGACGGTTAAAATGGGGTATCGACTTCGGCTGAGGTTCGAATCCGGATTTAACGTTTGATTGATATGGTTTTATAGTTGTCGTTAATGACACGGTAAGGTTATAAGACACAACTCACTTCCTCACAACTGCCATTCGTATCGCCCGAATCCCTTTCAGGTAGATAAGTTTCTCCTTCTATGAAAAGCAATGAGCAGACCAGACTTATTTTATTTCGCAGTGAATGGGGTTAAAAAAACCAAGATCATTTTCACGTGCAGTATGCTACCATTGGTTGTGTAATTATAAAACAACCGACAAAGTGACATGATGAGAGTTTCCTCGTTTTTTCAGTATTTTCCCATTTTGCAATATTCCATCTATTTAGAAAACAATGAATATGTTTAACAAACTGCACTATTTGCGAAATCAACCCAGGATTTTACCATGAGACTACGTCACCGTCTCTTCGATCTGTGAACTGAGGACACGAGTACAAAACATACATTCGACCTCTGCAATCAGAAACCTCGTTAGGCCAGACACTTAATAGTCCGGACGGCTGGAAGATTCCTCCGGATTTACAAAGTTCACGGATTACTCCCCTAGCTGTGTTCCCTGTAGGTTCTCACCCTGATACGACACCTTTAACACACAACAGATCGGTAGGTGGGGAGTGAACCATACCCGCCCGACATGTCATAAATGACTTTTATAATCGGATTAAACGTTCTTAGAGCTGCCGGTGAATTACAGATAGTCTATATTTGATGATCCTTGTAAACCATGATCATAGTTTCTGTAGCCAGTGGAGGTTAAAAAGTCAAATATTTATCGCTTTTTAAACGTCCCAATTAATATAATCCAACAAAAAGCGTCTATGGTGCTATCGCGAGTCCAATTATAGGTATTTATGTCTTTCCCGCATCAGCTACCACACATTAATACACCAATATCGGCTCCAAGACGACTTGTCAAAACACCCTCTGCCGAGTTTCTTTCAACTCGCGTCTTTCAATAGAAGGTATAAATTCAGAGAGGAGCATCTCGAGAAGGTGATTTACCAACTCCATACATCATTCTCATAACGCAGCCATTAAGGGAAGTCTGGCTCTCAATCTCATTTCTAGTCTGGAGGTCCGTCGCGCCCGAAGTTAACAACTCTACGGCGTCGTATCCCATTGGTTTCATGAATCCTGTGTTATTTCCTTTCAATAACGTCCTCTCGAAGCCGAAAAGATATTTACTCTAACTTCATGACTGGCTGATCCCGCCATTGTCCCCTTCCACAGATCATTTAGTTGGCTGTATGGCATTGCTCACTACGTTGTTCCTTATAGTGAGGTGCCGACCCCATGTGGAATCTCGGCGCGGGGCCGGCCATTACGACAATCCGGTTGCACAGTCGCTATATTATATTTTTGCATATTTTCGCCCGGGATTCGTGTTTCAACGTACGCTTTTGAAAACAGTAGAATTTTTATAGTTGGGACCGTGCTGCGTTAGCTGTATATATATGTTTAATGAGAGTCGGCGATATCCCACGTAAGTGCTCAGGGAACAATGAAGTCTCCCTCGATTCCAGACGACGGCGTAGGAGGCGGTAATGGCTTGACGTCGCCGGGAGTTTATATCTTGAGACTGCGAGGCTGATGACTGCCGTAAAACGCCCGTAAACAACCGATGTGTTCTGCTCACAAACACACATAGGAAGACGTCTTAGAAGGATCATAGAAAGGTCTGAAATAAGGGTAAATTAATTCCCTGTCGGTCGCATATACCACACACCAAGTTATTGCGCCATTGATGAGATGAGCGTCATCGTGAGACAGCCACCCGATGGGAGGCGCCATTAAAACTCGGACCGTGAATCCTGTTGAAAACATAGGCCTTTACAAGAGTGCGACTGGTGGCTCTTTTTGTAGCTGAACATATGGGTGGCTCATTAAAATCGATCGTATATTGTTGAAGGTGCAGCGGAGAAAGTACCTCTCCGAGTTAATGTTATAAAGAAGGCGTGAAAGCTGTTCCTGGGATGTGATTGGTGCTTTGCGCCCGAGGGTCAGGCACGCACCACGATTTAAATGCCGGACAAGTTAAGTATATGTATACACTAAACAAAGTAAAAAGAGGATGGTATTTCCATTTTCGTATTAAGATCTTCCGAAATATGCAAAAATATAAAATGGTTAGGCGTTACTATTATATGAACACTCGCTCAAATTCACGCCCAGTTCGTTTTCGAGCCGATATCCGTTCGAGGGAATGTCTCAACACAAGCTACCGTCTGGCATCAGAGATGTACCTAGTGTCGCTACTGCAAACTTATGCTATTTTAGAAATATGTTGCAATTTTTGTGCCAGCTACCTGTAAGTGTTCAGTCGGACTTTTCATGACTTTCACTGACCTAATTGTGCTGTTACCGGAATATGCCATGTTTCAATGCCAAACATATAACTTATTTATACAACCAAATATGTAAGTGAGTCATATCACAAAATATATTAACGAGTGATGTCAGAGTCGTTATATCGTCAAACATGTAAAGGCCGTATATCAAGGAATATATAATTCAATTAAATCCCCAAATGGGCAATAGATGGAAAATATAATCAAATGTTGATTAAATAAAGTGGCGTTCTACCCAGTTCACCACAGATAATAAATTTGGTGTAGATTTACGAAGTCCAGTCGCCATTTTAAGAAATTTTAAATGTAGATTTTCAATCAGGTTTAAATTTTCGTATCCCCAGCTTTCTGATCCGTACGTTAAAATCGGTAAAATCATCGTATCAAAAGGAGATAAGAGACAGTCAAGTGGTAAATATATATTGCGTAAGCTGTACATAGCCTTTGTTGTGTTTTCAACAATGGATTTAATACATGTAACCATCCTTTTTATCGATGAAGTTTTATGCCTAGATAAATATATGTATCAACTGAATTTATTTCAACATTATTATCTCCATAGTTAAGAACAATTTAGTTTTATTCGCCGCACCTCCACCTTTAGTAATAGTGATATTGACTTGGTAATAGTCTACAGTAGTTTCAAACGCGTGCTTTCCGTAAATCACAAGGGGTCTCGGCGAACAACACTGTATCATCAGCATAAAGGAGTAGAAGTAATGTAATCCACACCAGTACTTCTTGATCACGTGTGGAATCAACACTGAAACATTTGCACCCATTTTCTAATTGATAATTTTCGAGGTCATTCACGTAAATTGAAAACAGAAGGGGTGATAAATGTTCCCCCTGTCGTACACCTATATTGCAATACAAGCAATCAGACTTTTTGTTGCTAATTTCAACAACTGATTTTATATAACTGTACATGTTTTTAACAAATTCATAACCATCACCAATTCCATTTGTAAAAACTAATCTGTGGCTTGGTAATTCTGTGTAAACTGAATTGCACATTGTCTCTCTGCACGTCGCTCCACAAGCGATGTCACTTAGCACTTATAAAATGATTCAAACATTCTCCCATTCAGCAGGCATTCTTCTTTCATGTATCCGTCCTCTCAAAATCATGTATAAAAGGTTCAGCGAAAACAGATCAAATTTACATGCTGGTGTAATTGTCCATTTGAAAATATATAGCACTATTTCCTATAGGGTTTCATAGTCACGTAATAAGGTATATTATTGATATTTTTTATACTGACATATATTGTAATGTATTTTATATTAATTTTGAAAAGACAAACATGTGAATTTCATTGACATAACCGTCTTAATACACCAGGAAGATTGGATCGCGTAAGTGGATCTCTTTTGTACAATCATATCGCTTTGTCACAACATTGTGCTATTAAGGTGAGACAAAGGTTTATCTATTTGTTTAAAACAATCCATTTAAAAAATAATTCAGTGCCCTTTTGCTTGACAGTTTATTTTACTCAATGACACAATTAATTTTCTCTTAAATACATGTCAACTAAGTAGCAATTATTGCAGTGGAAGTTTCAGATGAATTCTCAACTATGAACACAAGTATGTTACGAGCAGATATATTAACCAACAGACGTTATGGGGATCCTGCAAGTCTTACGATTGTGTGCAGATAAGTGTCACATTCTACAAGTACAAGTGTACAGCCATAGGTAGAAGGTTGATAGCAAGGAACTCCGAGAGTTCGAATATATCCAGGGAATCTTATCAACTTCGAGGACAAATAAATTTATCAAAAATTCTCAAACCCAGAAATGAAAAATGTCATTCGACTTGTCAATAAGGACACCTCATTCATGAAATATATTAGCAGTGATTAGCATATATCAGAACAACTATGTCTCCTCAGTCTGCTAACTAGAACGTTCTGGGGGTTGTATACCTGAAACTCTCTCACATTGTTTTATGAAAACCTTTAACTCGCTAAGAAAAAAACGCTTAGCCGGGAAATATACAGGGAAGTGTAGTTATAAGCTGTAAATTATGGAATTCATGTTGATAACTCCTGTGTGTGGTTGTTGCTGTTTGCAGATGTCATTGTGCTCCTTGCCCCAAGTGAAGAATCATTACAGAACATATTAAACACAGTGTCATTGTGGTGCTCTAAATGGCGTCTGACCCTTGCCCCAAGTGAAGAATCATTACAGAACATATTAAACACAGTGTCAATGTGGTGCTCTAAATGGCGTCTAACCCTTGCCCGAAGTGAAGAATCATTACAGAACATATTAAACACAGTGTCAATGTGGTGCTCTAAATGGCGTCTAACCCTTGCCCCAAGTGAAGAATCATTACAGAACATATTAAACACAGTGTCAATGTGGTGCTCTAAATGGCGTCTATCCCTTGCCCCAAGTGAAGAATCATTACAGAACATATTAAACACAGTGTCATTGTGGTGCTCTAAATGGCGTCTATCCCTTGCCCCAAGTGAAGAATCATTACAGAACATGTTAAACACAGTGTCATTGTGGTGCTCTAAATGGCGTCGAACCCTTGCCCAAAGTGAAGAATCATTACAGAACATATTAAACACAGTGTCAATGTGGTGCTCTAAATGGCGTCTATCCCTTGCCCCAAGTGAAGAATCATTACAGAACATACTAAACACAGTGTCATTGTGGTGCTCTAAATGGCGTCTGACCCTTGCCCCAAGTGAAGAATCATTACAGAACATGTTAAACACAGTGTCAATGTGGTGCTCTAAATGGCGTCTATCCCTTGCCCCAAGTGAAGAATCATTACAGAACATGTTAAACACAGTGTCAATGTGGTGCTCTAAATGGCGTCTATCCCTTGCCCCAAGTGAAGAATCATTACAGAACATACTAAACACAGTGTCATTGTGGTGCTCTAAATGGCGTCTGACCCTTGCCCCAAGTGAAGAATCATTACAGAACATATTAAACACAGTGTCAATGTGGTGCTCTAAATGGCGTCTAACCCTTGCCCCAAGTGAAAAATCATTACAGAACATATTAAACACAGTGTCAATGTGGTGCTCTAAATGGCGTCTAACCCTTGCCCCAAGTGAAGAATCATTACAGAACATATTAAACACAGTGTCAATGTGGTGCTCTAAATGGCGTCTAACCCTTGCCCCAAGTGAAGAATCATTACAGAACATATTAAACACAGTGTCAATGTGGTGCTCTAAATGGCGTCTAACCCTTGCCCCAAGTGAAGAATCATTACAGAACATATTAAACACAGTGTCAATGTGGTGCTCTAAATGGCGTCTAACCCTTGCCCCAAGTGAAGAATCATTACAGAACATATTAAACACAGTGTCAATGTGGTGCTCTAAATGGCGTCTAACCCTTGCCCCAAGTGAAGAATCATTACAGAACATATTAAACACAGTGTCAATGTGGTGCTCTAAATGGCGTCTAACCCTTGCCCCAAGTGAAGAATCATTACAGAACATATTAAACACAGTGTCAATGTGGTGCTCTAAATGGCGTCTGACCCTTGCCCCAAGTGAAGAATCATTACAGAACATATTAAACACAGTGTCAATGTGGTGCTCTAAATGGCGTCTAACCCTTGCCCCAAGTGAAGAAGTCATTACAGAACATATTAAACACAGTGTCAATGTGGTGCTCTAAATGGCGTCTAACCCTTGCCCCAAGTGAAGAATCATTACAGAACATATTAAACACAGTGTCAATGTGGTGCTCTAAATGGCGTCTAACCCTTGCCCCAAGTGAAGAATCATTACAGAACATATTAAACACAGTGTCAATGTGGTGCTCTAAATGGCGTCTAACCCTTGCCCCAAGTGAAGAATCATTACAGAACATATTAAACACAGTGTCAATGTGGTGCTCTAAATGGCGTCTGACCCTTGCCCCAAGTGAAGAATCATTACAGAACATATTAAACACAGTGTCATTGTGGTGCTCTAAATGGCGTCTAACCCTTGCCCCAAGTGAAGAATCATTACAGAACATATTAAACACAGTGTCAATGTGGTGCTCTAAATGGCGTCTGACCCTCAACAGTGATAAAACAAGGATAATACACTTCAGAAATATGAATATCAGCATAACTGTAAGTAAATATTTCTGTGGACAACATGGAACCGTGATTGACAAAAATATAAATATCTGGGACTGTGGTTTGATTCATATTTGGACCTTCAACATACAGTTAAGGAAATAGCCAAATCTGCTGGCAGAGCTTCATCATGTCTTCAAGCCTCTCTTAATAATTATTATGATAACCATTGTATGCTAACCTTTACATTATTTTATTTTTATGGGGTTTGTTTCATTTTAGCATCATATTTGTATTTAATGTCATGTGTGTTGTAGTATGAATGGTTTTGATATTTCTATTTTAACAGGACGAACGTGATTCGATGCTTGAAAACAAATATGTTATTCATAGGGTAAACGTGTATATGTTTATAAATTATATTATATTTTGATATGGCCTCCTATATTTTAAAATTCTCTCATAACCTTTTATGGTGGCCAATGCATTTTACCAAGGCAACTGTCTATTTTACTTTGCTATAAATGTATTGCCAAGTGAAACCCTAAGTGTAGTCACTACATTCACTTCAATCAATATGGGCCCGGAAAGTCTCACAAAACTTTCTTTCTTTATATATGTGTCTTTTGTAAAAGTTTAAGATTTAAGAGTAACGTTTGGTATTCTTAGAATTTTCTTGCGGGAGTGGAAAATACTCCGCAGAAAAAAGTACACATTCCGGGTGAAGACTTAGCATAATATCACTGCCACAAGCTAATTTGCACATCACATGTAAACAAAAGCGCGCATCAAGAGCGGCTGGGTAAAAGCAAGCTTTTCGGTGCGTTCTTCATTTTGTTTCGCGTGGAGCCGTACAACCAATGTACAATGACGATACTGTGTTACGTTTTAGGATTTTTGCTCAAAGAAAGTAAATCCTTCTATTACATATGTTAATTACATGTGAAGACTCATAAAAAATAAAATACTTGAAAAACATACAATATCTTGACTGTGTAAGATGTGACGTTCGTCACATGGCGGCTGTGGCAGAGGTACAATGGTAGCCATATGGAGCTCTGGGTAGGAAGGGTGAAAATGATGTATATTCTTGCCTTTATTAATGACGTCATCGATTGTATCGTTGGTGCGTTGCAAGCCATGAATCGCAAATTAATAGGCAAAGTAATCGTTCTTCCCGAGCTTCCAACAGCTCGAAGCGCTTGCCCACTCTTCCAAAAAGGCGGCGCGATCACCGTCCGCACGCCTTGTCCTCGTGAAGAACGTAATACAAGTCTCAATGACGATCCGATGAATTCATGACCATTATTATTACTTTGAAGATGTGGAGCAGACTGAGCTTCCGAGGATGCAGACTGATGCTGACAATTTCAATCTACCTACATATCCATACTGTCCCTGAATTCACAGAGCTAATTTATGTCTGTGTAACACGTTCATTGGTGATCACATAGGCGACAGGTGGGATTCGAACCCGCGAGAAGTGGACTCTGACACGGCTAAAGAAAGCATCTCTACATGTTGGCAGTGGGATCTAACTACAATTGGCCAAAGTGCCTCTTTGAAGTCTGATGTATTTTTTAATGAAATGGACGTTGCCGCGCACATGTCTCTCATCCAACGACGTTGAATGGATGGCAAAGAAAGAAGACATCTTCAAACATTATCACCTTTTTTACCACAATCTTCTAAATGTACATGTGCTATGACTTTCGGTGGTCTGTCGTTAAACTAGATTGTTCAGTGAGAAAAACTTCCCCCTTAAACAGCGGGTTCCAACACTGTCAGTGAGGCTCAATGTCCTCTGTATAATGTTTATGCGTCTCCTTCTCTGTCTCTAGCGATAACGACGTGCATATAATTCTCTATTATGGCGCATCGTGTCAAGCCGCAGCCCGAATCATGACAGAGACAACAAGTACTTGAGGATCGTGATCTGTTCCGGTGCCTATCCTGATGTCTGCCGTGTGCTGGTGTGGGTCGCTCCTCCAGTCGGGTGTTTCGGTGTTCGGTCCTGATGTCAGGGGCTATTCCACGGGTTGGTCATGTCCGTTGGTCCGTGGGTCGGTCTTTCCGTTACGCTGGTGTAGTCGTGTCTTGTTCTTCCGGTTGATTGTGTCCTGTCGTGGTCCGTGTTCATGTGGGGTCTTCCTTGGCTCTGTCTTCTGGCGTTCGTCCTGGGCCGGTCCATGTGTTCTCCGTCTCCTTCGTGACCGATGCCGGGTCTGTGTCGTCGGTCCTGTGTGTGGGCGTCGGTCCACTGGTGTGTGTGTTCTCGTGTGTCCGTGTGTGTCCGTTGTGGTTCGTTCGTTAATGGTTATATTCCACCTGCTGGCTTTCTTCTCCATTCTGTTATCCATGTGTGTCTTCGGTGTTGGCCACCTCGTTCGGTGTTGGTTGTGTGTGTCAGTTGGGTGTGTCGGCGTATCTCTTTCCGTGCTGTGTCTGTGTCCACGTGCTGTTCGGTCTGTATGTCCACTATTCCTGGGGTCGATTGTGTGGTTGTGGTCGTCTGGTGGTCTGTGTGGCTCTGTGCCTGTGTGCCTCCATGTGTGTGTGTGTCTGCCTTCATACCGTATCTCTCTGTGTGTGTCTGTATTTCTGTGTGTGTGTCGTGTACCGTGTCTGTTGTGTGTGTCTGCCTGTCTGTGTGTGTGTTCTGTGTGTCGTGTGCTGTGTCGTGTCTGTGTGTCGTGTGTCTGTGTCTGTGGTGTGTCTCGTGTGTGTGTGTCTCTGTTACGTGTGGTCCTGTGTCTGTTGTCGTGTCCTTCCGTGTGTCATTGTGTCTGTTGCCTGTGTCTGTGATGTGTGTCTGTTGTGTGTCTGTTTCCGTGTGTCTGTCTGTGTCATGTGCCGTGTGTCTGATGTGTGTCGTGTGTCCATGTCTGTGTGTGTGTGTGTGTGTCTCTGTGTGTGCGTGTTGTCGTTCTTGTCGTGTCGTCTGTCTGTCCTGTGTGTCTGTGTCTGTGTCTGTGTCTGTGTTGTGTGTGTCCTCTGTGTGTGTCTGTTGTGTTCTGTGGTGTGCTGTGTCATTCCTGTGTCTGTGTGTGTGTGTCTGTGTGTGTGTGATGTCTGTGTGTGTGTGCCGTGTGTGGTGTCTGTGTGTGTCTGTCTCCTCTGTTGTGTGTCAGTGTGTGTCACCTTCCTCTGTGTGTCTCTGTGTGTGTCTTCCTGTGTCTCTGTGTGTGTGTCTGTGTTCTCTGTGTGTCTGTGTCTGTCCTTTCTGTGTCCTGTCTTTGTCTGTCTGTCTTGTGATTGTCTGTGTGTCTCTGTTGTGTCTGTCTGCCTTCCTGTGTGTCTCTGTGTCTGTCTTCCTCCACTGTGTCGTGTTTGTGATGTGTGTGTCTCTGTTGATGTGCCTTCCTCCTGTGTGTGTGTCTGTGCCTCCATGCCATTGTGTCTGTGTGTCTGTCCTTCCTCACAATGCCGTGTCTCTGTTGTTGATGATCTGCCTTCCATCTGTCTGTCTCTGTGTGATGTCTCATGATCATCTGTCTTCCCTCCTGATTCGTGTTCTGTTGTGATGTGTGTCTGCCTTCCACTCTGATGTGTTTCATCATTGATGTCTGCCTTCCTGTTGTCCTTCCCCTCCATTCCATTTCCTTCCCCTTCCTTCTATTTGTATTATCTGTCCTTCCTTCCTTCCATGTTCTGATTGTGATGTCCCTCCATTCCTTCTATGTGTCTGCCTTGTGTGTGTCTTCCTCTGTGCCGTATCTGTGTGTCCTGTCCACTTCCATGTCTATGTTGTGTCTGTCTTCCTTCCATTATGTTATGGTCCTTGTGTCTCCATTTATCTGTCTTCCCTATTCCATTTCATGTGTCTGTCTGTCCCTCTCATGTCTCTGTTCATTCCTTCTTTATTCTGTTTCCATTATTTCTATTTATTCCCTCTTCATATTTCTTCCATTATCTGCATGTCTATTTCTCCTATCCCCCTCCTTCCATTTCTATGTGTCTGTCTTCCCTTCATGTCTCTTCACCCTTCATATTTCCATTATTATCCTTCCCTTCCATGTCTCTCTTGTGTCTCCCTGTCCTTCTCTGTTGTGTTGATCTATCCACCTTCTGATCTGTCTCTGTTGTATTATCTACCTTCCCTCCTTATTTCTATGTATCTATCTCCTTGTCCACCTTCCCTCCTAATACCATTATCTCTCAGTGTGTTTATCTGTCTTCCCTCAAATGCCGTTGTCTCTGTGAGTTGATGTCATATTCCTCACAGTCCACCATTATCTCTTCCATTATTCTACCTTCCTGATATCCACCATATCTATTGTGTGTCTGTCTTCCATATTTCTGTTATCACCTTCCCCATCATATCTCTATTGTATTATCCACCTTCCTTCCATTATCTGTGTTGTGTGTCTATCTTCCCTCACTATTCCTGTTGTGTCCTTATTCTACCTTCACTATGTCTATTTGTGTCCTTATTTCACAATACCATTGTCTCTGTTGTTGTCTGCCTTCCATCCTTCCTTTATGTTGTATTGTCTGTCCACCTTCACAATACCATGTCTCTCTTTGTATTGATATCTACCTCCCTCCTTCATGTCTCTGTTGTTATTATCTGTCTTCCTCCACATTCCATTATCTCTATTTATGTATCTACCTTCCCTTCATATTTCTATTTGTCCTTCCTTCTATTTCTATTTGTATTATCTCTGTCCTTCATGTCTCTCTTGTGTGTGTCTACCTTCCCTTCATGTCTATTTATTGTCCTCTGCCTTCCCTCCATCATATCTCTGTTGTGTGTCCCTTCCCTTCATGTCTGTGTGTCTGTCTTCCTTCCATTTATCTATTTGTGTTATCTGTCTTCCCCTCCATTCATATTTATATTGTGTGTGTCTGTCTTCCCTCCTTCCGTATGTCCTATTTGTGTCTATCTTCCACTCCTTGGTGTCTCTGTTGTGTGTCTGTCCTATCCATTATCTCTATTTATTCATATCTATCTTCCTATTCCTATCTGTTGTGTGTGTCCACCTTCTCTATTTATTATCTGCCTTCCTTCATGTCTCTCTGTTGTGTTATCTGTCTTCCACATTCCATATTTCTGTGTGTGTCCTTCCACTCCTTCCATGTCTCTATTTGTTAGTGTCTACCTTCCTTCCATTCTCTGTTGTGTGTGTCTGTCTTCCCTTCATTATCTCTGTTGTGTGTCTACCTTCCACCTATACCTATTTCTGTGTGTCTACCTTCCTTCTGTATCTCTATTCTACCACGTCTATTGTCTCTATTGTGTCCTGTCTACCTCCTTCTTATCTCTGTTGTGTGTTATCTATCTTCCATATCTCCTGTTATTATGTCTCTATGTCCACCTATTATCTCTGTTGTATTATTCTGTCTTCCTTTATTTTCCATATCTCTGTTGTGTGTCTCTCTACCATACCATTATCTCTCTTGTGTGTGTCATATTCTATTCTCTGTGTATTGTCCTTCCATATTTCTTTTGTGTGTCCTCCTTCCTTCATATGTCTGTTTATCTCTGTCTGCCTTCCCTCTCTGTCTGTACTGTGTCTGCCTTCCATTGTCTTGTGTGTGTCTTCCATCCATGTCCATGTCCTGTCACCTTTGTGTGTGTCTACCTTCTACCATTATCTCTATTTGTGTGTCTACCTTCTATCTTCCATCTCTGTTGTGTGTGTCTTCCTCTGTTCATTATCTCTGTTGTGTGTTATCTGTCCTTCCTCTGTGTATTTCTGTGTTGTCTCTATTCCATCTACCCTCCTCCATTCCATGTCTCTGTCTGTTTATGTGTGTCTACCATGTGTTATGTTTGTGTGTCTACCCTTCCATGTGTCTGTGTCTGCCTCTGTCCATTACATGTCTCTGTTTGTGTGTGTCTGTCTTCCATGTATCTGTTGTGTCTCCTTGTTGTGTACCATTATCTCTGTTCATGTGTATCTGTCTTCCTGTATGTGTTGTGTGTGTCTTCCTCTGTGTGTCTCTGTTGTGTGTGTCTACCATTATCTCTTGTGTGTCTGTGTGTCTCTGTGTGTCTGTGTGTCTGTCTTCCTTCTGTGTGTGTCTGTTGTGTGTGTCTACCTTCCCTGTGTGTCTCTTGTGTGTCACCCTCCTGTGTGTCTGTGTCCTGCCACCTTCCCTCTTCCGTACTGTTGTGTGTGTGTCCTTCTTCAATGCCATGTGTCTCTGTTGTGTGTGTCTGTCTTCCTCAATGTGTGTGTCTGTTGTGTGTGTCTGTCTTCGTCCTGTGTGTCTCTGTTGTGTGTGTCTGCCTTCCTGTGTGTGTCTGTTGTGTGTCTCCATTCCTTCTGTGTCTTGCTGTGTCTCGATTCTCTGTGTGTCTCTGTTGTGTTGTGTCTGTCTTCCTGTGTGTGTCTCTGATTGTCTGTCTGTCTGTGTGTGTGTTCTGTGTGTCATGTGTGTGTCTCTGTTGTGTGTGTGCACTCCTCTGTGTGTCTCTGTTGTGTGTGTCTGCCTTCCTCACTGTGTCTCTGTTGTGTGTGTCTGTCTTCCTGTGTGTTGTGTGTGTGTGTCTGTCTTCCTGTGTGTCTGTTTTGTGTGTCTACCTTCCTCCTGTGTCTCTGTTGTGTGTGTCTGTCTTCCTTTGTGTGTGTCTGTGTTGTCCTCCTGTGTCTCTGTGTCTCTGTTGTGTCTCATTGTCTCTGTGTACCATCTGTCTCTGTTGTGTGTGTCTGTCTTCCTTCTGTGTCTCTGTTGTGTGTGTCATTGTGACTGTGTCTCTGATTGTGTGGATGTGTGCCTTCCACTCACTGTGTCTCTGTGTGTCTGTGTCTCTGTTGTGTGTGTGTCTCTGTTGTGTGTGTCCTGTCTTCCTCCTGTGTGTGTCTGTTGTGTGTGTCTCTGTGTCTGTTGGTCTCTACCATTCCATTGTCTGTTGTGTGTGTCTGTCTTCCTGTGTCTGTGTTGTCCTCTGCCTTCCTGTGTCCTCCTGTTCCTGTTGTGTGTGTCTGTTGTTTGATATCTGCCTTCCCTCACAATACCGTATCTCTGTTGTATTGATATCTGCCTTCCCTCACAATACATCTCGTCACCGTATCTCTGTTGTATTGATATCTGCCTTCCTCACAATACCGTATCTCTGTTGTATTGATATCTCTTCCCTGTACCGTATTGATATCTGTCTTCCCTCACAATACCGTATCTCTGTTGTATTGATATCTGCCTTCCCTCACAATACCGTATCTCTGTTGTATTGATATCTGTCTTCCCTCACAATACCGTATCTCTGTTGTATTGATATCTACCTTCCCTCACAATACCGTATCTCTGTTGTATTGATATCTGCCTTCCCTCACAATACCGTATCTCTGTTGTATTGATATCTGCCTTCCCTCACAATACCGTATCTCTGTTGTATTGATATCTGATATCTTCTTCCCTCACAATACCGTATCTCTGTTGTATTGATATCTGCCTTCCCTCACAATACCGTATCTCTGTTGTATTGATATCTGCCTTCCCTCACAATACCGTATCTCTGTTGTATTGATATCTGCCTTCCCTCACAATACCGTATCTCTGTTGTATTGATATCTCTGTTGTATTGATATCTGTCTTCCCTCACAATACCGTATCTCTGTTGTATTGATATCTGCCTTCCCTCACAGTACCGTATCTCTGTTGTATTGATATCTGCCTTCCCTCACAATACCGTATCTCTGTTGTATTGATATCTGCCTTCCCTCACAATACCGTATCTCTGTTGTATTGATATCTGCCTTCCCTCACAATACCGTATCTCTGTTGTATTGATATCTACCTTCCCTCACAATACCGTATCTCTGTTTATGTTGCTATATATCTGTGTCATCTACAGAATAACGGTATCTCTCTTATTGCTATCTCTCCTTATAGGGAGATAATGCTCTCGGACAATTGTAAGTCAGTTGTAACCAAAAGCAACTCCCCTCCTATGGAATGGACATTACAAAGACGATGCCTGTTGATTACAGCATGATATCCCCATTGTCCACAGCTAACTCGGGCATGTGTGGACGGAATTCAGCCAAATCTCCACAATATGCACAACACCATACACATATGTTTCACTGTGATAATTTCAGTCGCATCGGAAATATTCGACAGTAGCTCAGGAAGATCCAAACTTCAGAACATCCGGGTCGAGTTTCGTAAAACGTAATACCCTAGGTCGATTATAAAATAAATGGTATCCGCATTATCCACAGGTGTTTGGCGAACATAAAACTGAAGATCATAAAGTACATCGATCATTTTTCTTCAAAAGATGAAAACAATACATGATGTCTCAGTATCGGGGTGATGGGGTAGCCTATAATAGTCAAAGCGTCATATCGTAAAAGTTGTTCGATTCGTCACTGCCGTCTTCAGTCCCGCATGGTGCACATGGAATGGGTACGTGGTCTGTGCTGTGAGGAGTGATGCGAGAGGGACTTCATCCATGTCATGGAGCCACGGATGACAGATGTTACTTTCTAGGCAGCATGGCCTGTCTTTGGCTTAACTAAAGTTTGTACAGGAACCTTCCAAACCACGAAACATTGTATAAGGGGAGGGATTGTTTTATATAGAGTTTTATGAAAAAGAATATTAGACATGTAAAATAATGAAATTGAAATGTCTTTGTATTGAGAATTAACTTACGTTTATGCTCTTCTATTTTTAAACCACATCTGTAATGGTACTGGCATTGTTTCAACGATTCTTTGTTATTCCCGAATGCACGGAGGACAGGCGGTAAATTAGACATGCATGTGTGATCTCAAATCCATATTTAAATTCTTTGAATAAATTTACATTTCAAATTGACGGAACTATCAGTAAAATTGAACACCGTGGAGCTAGTCGTGTATGGACATGTTCATGTTGACCACTGGTTACCACGTGTATATGGACTTACTCATGTTGACCAATGGTTACCACGTGTGTATGGACATGTTCATGTTGACCACTGGTTCCCACGTGTGTATGGACATGTACATGTTCACCACTGGTTACCACGTGTGTATCGACTTGTTCATGTTGACCACTGGTTACAGCCTGTGTATGAACTTACTCATGTTGACAACTGGTTACCACGTATGTATGGACTTGTTCATGTTGACCACTGGTTACCACCTGTGTATGGACTTGTTCATGCTGACCACTGGTTACCACGTGTGCATGAACATGTACATGTTCACCACTTGTTACCACCTGTGTATAGAGTTGTTAATGTTGACCACTGGTTACCACCTGTGCATGGACATGTTCATGTTGACCACTGGTAACCACCTGTGAATGGACGTGTTCATGTTGACCACTGGGTCCCACGTGTGTATGGACATGTACATGTTGACCACTGGTTACTACGTGTGTATCGACTTGTTCATGTTGACCACTGGTTACAGCCTGTGTATGGACTTACTCATGTTGACAACTGGTTACCACGTATGTATGGACTTGTTCATGTTGACCACTGGTTACCACCTGTGTATGGACTTGTTCATGTTGACCACTGGTTACCACGTGTGCATGAACATGTACATGTTGACCACTGGTTACCACGTGTGTATAGAGTTGTTAATGTTGACCACTGGTTACCACCTGTGTATAGAGTTGTTAATGTTGACCACTGGTTACCACGTGTGTATGGACATGTTCATGTTGACCACTGGCTACCACCTGTGTATAGAGTTGTTAATGTTGACCACTGGTTACCACGTGTGTATAGAGTTGTTAATGTTGGCCACTGGCTACCACCTGTGTATAGAGTTGTTAATGTTGACCACTGGTTACCACCTGTGTATAGAGTTGTTCATGTTGACCACTGGTTACCACGTGTGCATGAACATGTACATGTTGACCACTGGTTACCACCTGTGTATAGAGTTGTTAATGTTGACCACTGGTTACCCCGTGTATATGGACTTGTTCATGTTGACCACTGGTCACCACGTGTGTATGGACATGTTCATGTTGACCACTGGTTACCATGTGTGTATGGACATGTACATGTTGACCACTGGTTACCACGTGTATATGGACTTGTTCATGTTGACCACTGGTTACAGCCTGTGTATGGACTTACTCATGTTGACCACTGGTTAACTCCTGAGTATGCACATGTTCATGTTGACCACTGGTTACCACGTGTGTATGGACATATACATGTTAACCACTGGTTACCACCTGTGTATGGACATGTTCATGTTGACCACTGGTTACCACATATGTATGGACTTGTTCATGTTGACCACTGGTTACCACGTGTGTATGGACATGTTCATGTTGACCACTGGTTCCCACGTGTGTATGGACTTACTTGTGTTGACCACTGGTTAACTCCTGAGTATGCACATGTTCATGTTGACCACTGGTTACCACGTGTGTATGGACATGTACATGTTGACCACTGGTTACCACGTGTATATGGACTTGTTCATGTTGACCACTGGTTACAGCCTGTGTATGAACTTACTCATGTTGACCACTGGTTAACTCCTGAGTATGCACATGTTCATGTTGACCACTGGTTAACACCTGTGTATGGACATATACATGTTAACCACTGGTTACCACGTGTGTATGGACTTGTTCACGTTGACCACTGGTTACAACGTGTGTATGGACATGTTCATGTTGACCACTGGTTACCACGTGTATATGGACTTGTTCATGTTGACCACTGGTTACAGCCTGTGTATGAACTTACTCATGTTGACCACTGGTTAACTCCTGAGTATGCACATGTTCATGTTGACCACTGGTTAACACCTGTGTATGGACATATACATGTTAACCACTGGTTACCACGTGTGTATGGACTTGTTCACGTTGACCACTGGTTACAACGTGTGTATTGACTTGTTCATGTTGACCACTGGTTACAGCCTGTGTATGAACTTACTCATGTTGACCACTGGTTAACTCCTGAGTATGCACATGTTCATGTTGACCACTGGTTACCACATATGTATGGACACGTTCATGTTGACCACTGGTTACGACGTGTGTATGGACATGTTCATGTTGACCACTGGTTACCACATATGTATGGACTTACTCGTGTTGACCACTGGTTACAACCTGTGTATGGACATGTTCATGTTGACCACTGGTTACAACCTGTGTATGGACTTGTTCATGTTGACCACTGGTTACCACGTATGTATGGACTTGTTCATGTTGACCACTGGTTACCACATGTGTATTGACTTGTCCATGTTGACCACTGGTTACCACGTGTGTATGGACTTGTTCATGTTGACCACTAGTTAGAAGCTGTGTATGGACTTACTCGTGTTGACCACTGGTTACCACGTGTGTATGGACTTGTTCATATTGACCACTGGTTACAACGTGTGTATGGACATGATCATGTAGACCACTGGTTACCACCTGTGTATGGAAATGTTCGTGTTGACCACTGGTTACCACCTGTGTATGGACATGTTCATGTAGACCACTGGTTACCACCTGTGTATGGACATGTGCATGTAGACCACTGGTTACCATCTGTGTATGGACATGTACATGTTGACCACTGGTTACCACGTGTGTATGGACATGTTCATGTTGACCACTGGTTACCACCTGTGTATGGACTTGTTCATGTTGACCACTGGTTACCACGTTTGTATGGACATGTACATGTTGACCACTGGTTACCACGTGTGTATGGACTTACTTGTGTTGACCACTGGTTACCACGTGTGTATGGACATGTTCATGTAGACCACTGGTTACCATCTGTGTATGGACATGTACATGTTGACCACTGGTTACCACGTGTGTATGGACATGTTCATGTAGACCACTGGTTACCACGTATGTATGGACATGTTCATGTAGACCACTGGTTACCACGTGTGTATGGACATGTACATGTAGACCATTGGTTACCACGTATGTATGGACATGTTCATGTAGACCACTGGTTACCACCTGTGTATGGACTTACTCGTGTTGACCACTGGTTACAACGTGTGTATGGACATGTTCATGTTGACCACTGGTTAACACCTGTGTATGGACATATACATGTTAACCACTGGTTACCACGTGTGTATGGACTTGTTCACGTTGACCACTGGTTACAACGTGTGTATGGACATGTTCATGTTGACCACTGGTTACCACGTGTATATGGACTTGTTCATGTTGACCACTGGTTACAGCCTGTGTATGAACTTACTCATGTTGACCACTGGTTAACTCCTGAGTATGCACATGTTCATGTTGACCACTGGTTAACACCTGTGTATGGACATATACATGTTAACCACTGGTTACCACGTGTGTATGGACTTGTTCACGTTGACCACTGGTTACAACGTGTGTATTGACTTGTTCATGTTGACCACTGGTTACAGCCTGTGTATGAACTTACTCATGTTGACCACTGGTTAACTCCTGTGTATGCACATGTTCATGTTGACCACTGGTTACCCTACATATGTATGGACACGTTCATGTTGACCACTGGTTACGACGTGTGTATGGACATGTTCATGTTGACCACTGGTTACCACATATGTATGGACTTACTCGTGTTGACCACTGGTTACAACCTGTGTATGGACATGTTCATGTTGACCACTGGTTACAACCTGTGTATGGACTTGTTCATGTTGACCACTGGTTACCACGTATGTATGGACTTGTTCATGTTGACCACTGGTTACCACGTGTGTATGGACTTGTTCATGTTGACCACTGGTTACCACGTGTGTATGGACTTGTTCATGTTGACCACTGGTTAGAAGCTGTGTATGGACTTACTCGTGTTGACCACTGGTTACCACGTGTGTATGGACTTGTTCATGTTGACCACTGGTTACAACGTGTGTATGGACATGATCATGTAGACCACTGGTTACCACCTGTGTATGGAAATGTTCGTGTTGACCACTGGTTACCACCTGTGTATGGACATGTTCATGTTGACCACTGGTTACCACCTGTGTATGGACATGTGCATGTTGACCACTGGTTACCATCTGTGTATGGACATGTTCATGTTGACCACTGGTTACCACGTATGGACATGTTCATGTTGACCACTGGTTACCACGTGTGTATGTTCATGTTGACCACTGGTTACCACGTGTGTATGGACTTGTTCATGTTGACCACTGGTTACCACGTGTGTATGGACTTGTTCATGTTGACCACTGGTTACCACGTGTGTATGGACTTACTTGTGTTGACCACTGGTTACCACGTGTGTATGGACATGTTCATGTTGACCACTGGTTACCACCTGTGTATGGACATGTACATGTTGACCACTGGTTACCACGTGTGTATGGACATGTTCATGTTGACCACTGGTTACCACGTGTGTATGGACATGTTCATGTTGACCACTGGTTACCACGTGTGTATGGACATGTTCATGTTGACCACTGGTTACCACGTATGTATGGACATGTTCATGTAGACCACTGGTTACCACCTGTGTATGGACTTACTCGTGTTGACCACTGGTTACAACGTGTGTATGGACATGTTCATGTTGACCACTGGTTACTACGTATGTATGGACTTGTTCATGTTGACCACTGGTTACCACGTGTGTATGGACATGTACATGTTGACCACTGGTTACCACGTGTGTATGGACATGTTCATGTTGACCACTGGTTACCACCTGTGTATGGACTTGTTCATGTTGACCACTGGTTACCACGTGTGTATGGACTTACTCGTGTTGACCACTGGTTACCACGTGTGTATGGACTTACTCGTGTTGACCACGGGTTACAATCTGTGTATGGACTTACTCGTGTTACCTCTGGTTACCACGTATGTATGGACATGTTCATGTTGACCTCTGGTTACCACCTGTGTATGGACTTGTTCATGTTGACCACTGGTTACCACGTATGTATGGACTTGTTCATGTTGACCACTGGTTACCACGTGTGTATTGACTTGTCCATGTTGACCACTGGTTACCACCTGTGTATGGACTCGTTCATCTTGACCACTGGTTACCACGTGTGTATGGACTTGTTCACGATGACCACTGGTTACAACCTGTGTTTGGATTTACTCGTGTTGACCACTGGTTACCACGTGTGTATGGACATGTTCATGTTGACCACTGGTTACCACCTGTGTATGGACTTGTTCATGTTGACCACTGGTTACCACCTGTGTATGGACATGTTCATGTTGACCACTGGTTACCACCTGTGTATGGACTTGTTCATGTTGACCACTGGTTACCACCTGTGTATGGACATGTACATGTTGACCACTGGTTACCACCTGTGTATGGACATGTTCATGTTGACCACTGGTTACCACCTGTGTATGGACTTGTTCATGTTGACCACTGGTTACCACGTGTGTATGGACATGTTCATGTTGACCACTGGTTACCACGTGTGTATGGACATGTTCATGTTGACCACTGGTTACCACGTGTGTATGGACTTACTTGTGTTGACCACTGGTTACCACCTGTGTATGGACTTGTTCATGTTAACCACTGGTTACCACGTATGTATGGACATGTTCATGTAGACCACTGGTTATCATGTGTGTATGGACTTACTCGTTTTGACCACTGGTTACCACGTGTGTATGGACATGTTCATGTAGACCACTGGTTACCACGTGTGTATAGACTTACTAGTGTTGACCACTGGTTACCACGTATGTATGGACTTACTCGTGTTGACCACTGGTTACAACGTGTGTATGGACATGTTCATGTTGACCACTGGTTACCACGTATGTATGGACTTGTTCATGTTGACCACTGGTTACCACGTGTGTATGGACATGTACATGTTGACCACTGGTTACCACGTATTTATCGACATGTTCATGTTGACCACTGGTTACAACCTGTGTATGGACTTGTTCATGTTGACCACTGGTTACCACGTGTGTATGGACTTACTCGTGTTGACCACTGGTTACCACGTGTGTATGGACTTACTCGTGTTGACCACGGGTTACAATCTGTGTATGGACTTACTCGTGTTACCTCTGGTTACCACGTATGTATGGACATTTTCATGTTGACCTCTGGTTACCACATATTTATGGACATGTTCATGTTGACCACTGGTTACCACCTGTGTATGGACTTGTTCATGTTGACCACTGGTTACCACGTATGTATGGACTTGTTCATGTTGACCACTGGTTACCACGTGTGTATTGACTTGTCCATGTTGACCACTGGTTACCACCTGTGTATGGACTCGTTCATCTTGACCACTGGTTACCACGTGTGTATGGACTTGTTCACGTTGACCACTGGTTACAACCTGTGTTTGGATTTACTCGTGTTGACCACTGGTTACCACGTGTGTATGGACATGTTCGTGTTAGCCACTGGTTACCACCTGTGTATGGACTTGTTCATGTTGACCACTGGTTACCACGTGTGTATGAACTTACTCGTGTTGACCACTGGTTACCACCTGTGTATGGACATGTGCATGTAGACCACTGGTTGCCACCTGTGTATGGACTTGTTCATGTTGACCACTGGTTACCATGTGTATATGGACATGTTCATGTTGACCATGTGTATATGGACATGTTTATGTTGACCACTGGTTACCACGTGTGTATGGACTTGTTCATGTTGACCACTGGTTAGAAGCTGTGTGTGGACTTACTCGTGTTGACCACTGGTTACCACGTGTGTATAGACTTGTTCATATTGACCACTGGTTACAACGTGTGTATGGACATGATCATGTAGACCACTGGTTACCACCTGTGTATGGACATGTTCATGTTGACCACTGGTTACCACCTGTGTATGGACATGTTCATGTAGACCACTGGTTACCACCTGTGTATGGACATGTGCATGTAGACCACTGGTTACCACCTGTGTATGGACTTGTTCATGTTGACCACTGGTTACCACCTGTGTATGGACTTACTCGTGTTGACCACTGGTTACCACCTGTGTATGGACATGTCCATGTTGACCACTGGTTACCATGTGTGTATGGACATGTTTATGTTGACCACTGGTTACCACGTGTGTATGGACATGATCATGTTTACCACTGGTTACCACCTGTGTATCGACTTACTCGTGTTGACCACTGGTTACAACGTGTGTATGGACTTGTTCATGTTGACCACTGGTTACCATGTGTGTATGGACATGTTTATGTTGACCACTGGTTACCACGTACGTATGGACTTGTTCATGTTGACCACTGGTTACCACGTGTTCATGGACTTACTCGTGTTGACCACTGGTTACAACCTGTGTATGGAGTTACTCATGTTGACCACTGGTTACCACATGTGTATGGACTTGTTCATGTTGACCACTGGTTACCACGTGTGTATGGACTTGTTCATGTAGACCACTGGTTACCACGTATGTAAGGACTTGTTCATGTTGACCACTGGTTACCACCCGTGTATGGACTTGTTCATGTTGACCACTGGTTTATTTAATTTCGATAACTGTCACCGCTGTGAATTAACCGATATATTGCTGTCTGTCCAAACCCTTGATCACCATCCTACAGGACGGCTGTCAACCGGAACAAGCCCATCTTCACAAAGAACATACAGGCGATCAAACACGTATCTTCCCGTGTTATATCATGTCCATGTGGTTTCCGTGGAACCAATAATTATAATTAATTTAATCATTCTGTTACGATCTTCTGCGGGCTGTTAGTTGTGTGTATCACTCAGCACACGGTGAATAGTTGCGGAAGTAAACCTCGAGTGGACATCTGAAACCGTCCTCTGATATATTGTCTCACCTAATAGCTCAGCTTGACGTACTTTACATCACATCCCATATAGACAATTGCGATGCCCAGCTCCAATTATAAAACAATTCAAACAATGTACTCGGTCTGGGAGGAATTTCGGGGTCAGAGGATTTGACATTGGTGGATCGACATTTCGTGACAGACAATAGTTGTCTCAGCAGAGAGCCTTGTGCAACCTCCCTCGGAAACTTCCGGTAATCAGGGAGCATGATAGGATTGCATCACGGCTTGCAGGTGCGAGCTGACACGAGATCTCGCCATTATCTTGCAGGTCCCATTACCATAGTGATACCTAGATCAGCCAATGGAAAACAGCAGGACCCCATCAGCGCATCGGATAGATTTGACCTATCCATGGCGATAGGTGCTGTCCTTCTCTGTGATTCGTTTGCTGGGAGCTGTAGTGTAATCTGAGGCAACAAACACAAAATGTTACTTCATCATGCCTTTGATACTGCCATGTGTGTGAGATGGCGGGCGTGTTGCAGTAGGGAGACAGGGCGGTGTACCTACAGGAGTGGGAGATAGTGTCATGTGTGTGAGATGGCGGGCGTGTTGCAGTAGGGAGACAGGGCGGTGTACCTACAGGAGTGGGAGATAGTGTCATGTGTGTGAGATGGCGGGCGTGTAGCAGTAGGGAGACAGGGTGGTGTACCTACAGGGGTGGGAGATAGTGTCATGTGTGTGAGATGGCGGGCGTGTTGCAGTAGGGAGACAGGGCGGTGTACCTACAGGAGGGAAGATAGAGTCGGGGTAGATGCGGCTGTGAACTGGGTGCCATGTGTGTGAGATGGTGGACGTATGGGAGATAGGGTGGTGTACCTACAGGGGTGGGAGATAGTGTCGGGGTAGATGTGCCGTGTGTGCTAGGAAGGATGGATGGTAGATTATGGTGTCATGTGCGCTAGGACGGGTGGTGTTGGAAGTGACTGTGGGGGGTTGGGGTGGTTGTTTTGGGTGTAACATCTGTTCCAGGTGTGGATGTGGTGGAACCAGGTGTGAATTGCAGGTGTTGGATCGATAGTGGTGACGTCGGTTGATGCAGGTGTGATATGCTGCGAGGGTAAGGGGAAAATGTTAAAGAGAGGTCACTTCGGGATGGATTCCAAATTGGTTCGTTCCAGACACGAAAGAAACTTATATACTGAAGAATAATGAGATGTGAAAAACATCTTCATCCTGAGAAACTGAAGCGTCTTGAAGCTGTAGACCCTAAACCTACATTATGTGTGATGTAAAAAAGCTCGGCTAAAAGGTTTTAAATCCATAATTGTTTAACGGTGGGTCATCATGGCACACATATTAATACACAACGCAATTTAGAAAGTGGTGAAATATAGCACGTTATTTTTTTTATTCCATTTTTTCAGTAAAGTAAACATTCGAGTACTTTTGTTGAGTTGAGTCCCATCCGAGACTCGAACCCACGCCTAATCGCCAGCACACAAAGTCAGCCGTCTAACCCGCTCAACTGGTAGTGTAGATCACATACTTTGTATACCCCTCTGTTAAGTGTAACTTGGTACACATGGTACGCTGACACATGTCATCCTATCCCAACTGCGCAGATCGATGCTCATGCTGTTGATCGCTGGATTGTCTGGTCCAGACTCGATTATTTACAGACCGCCGCCATATGGCTGGAGTGCGGCGTTAAACAACAATTAATCAATCAAATGTAACACGTTATAGTTGGGATTACACTTTCTCAGCAAAGTACCGTTTCTAGTACTTGTGTTGGGTTGAGTCCCCTCCTGGACCCACACCCTCAGAGTCGAACAACTAGCAGTCTATACCACAAACTTTACTTTTACTGTGGAAGTGTAATCCCAGATATAACATGTGTTATATACATTATTGCACTGCGACATGTAAAGACATTGTACACAAGGTGGAACAAATGTTGAAGAATAACAATACAACGAGAACACAATGGATTAACGGTGGAGAAACCAATGAATTTCATTGTAGATGTAATGACATGGTTGTGTGTTATAACAATCGGCTGACAATGGTAGCAACGTAACAATACAACGTCCACGATGTCCACGGTTAATGATAGGGATTAAAATGGACAAACGGACTAGTGCCCAGATGGACAACTCCTTTGAGTGGCATTTAGAAGTGTGTGTAATGAACAAGCGACCGAGGGTGACTGTTCTCTTCACATACAGACTGTTTATTACACCATCTAATTGTTGATAACGGCGTTAGCATCTACACCGAAACGTCGCATATTTTGTAATAAACATGTGGTATATCCACAGAACTACCCCCTTGTTTTTGATGGACGAGACAATCGTTCCACTGAGTCGGTTCTCCCACATGGATAGTTTACATATATTTCTTCCAGAGCACGTGCATAAACCAAGCGTTATATAATCCAGTATTGTCGGAAGGTCAGGCCACTTTAACAACCTGAGGGTATCGGAGCGGTCTGGAGTTATCAGTCATACTATCGTCAACTCGCCACCCGCGCTCGCACAATCGTATCAGCAGCAACACACCGTATCCATAACCAGTAGTGACGTCACATAGTACTCAACTCGTGTAACTCGTGTATCACGTGGTAATTGAGATCACGTGATAAATGGTTCAGGGTCAGACGACCCACTTGACCCGGGTAATATACCGTTTTAAGTTATTTGAGGGTTCAGGCTCTGTTGAAAACCATTTTGATTGACAGCGTAAATTTATGAGGTTAACTCGATTCGGAGTTTCTATAGAACAGAATTCGTTCGAAGATACTGAGTATGAAGGCTGTTCTTGGAAGGGTTCCCAGACAGTGGTAAGGCCACCAACTATTGGAACTATGTCGGTACACGGGGCGTATAAATACAATGTATTTGGCACGCAAATCAGGGAAGATAAAACTGAAACTTGTTTGTTTCGACAAATTCATTATTTGGTGGATTTCTTTATTTGAGTAATATTGTACACTGCTCAACTTCGTATAGGATAGAAAATACAAATACACACACGCGCGCGCGTTTTTGTAAGATATTTGTTTTCATTAATTCAATTTCAGAATGCAGCCTTTAATGGCCTCTATGACCAAGTGATTGTGTTCTGTAGGTTTCTGTCTGTGATTCTACCTTTGCTGAGTGAGTTATGTGGGTCTTCAGATTTCTGTCCTGTAGTTTCTGGAATTCAGGGTGAATAATTACAGACAGAACAATTACAGACAGAACAATTACAGACAGAACAATCAGATAGGTGACGTTGAATTCAACTTTTATGCCATTTTAACAGAGAGAATGTAAAAAAGTGTTCTTTTTCACAGAGCCAAACTTCATGTTAGTCGTATTCTGTCCCGGATATGCTATGTACATGGGCCTGACTCAGATCGATGGCGGATGCAGTAGTCGCGGGCACACAGTTACTATAGTAGACTGTCTCCATGGTCTAGAGGATACGGCGTTAGCCTGGGGTGCTCAGGGTCGGAGGTTCGATTCCCAAACGTGTCATACTCAAAGAGATAATATTAGTTGTTACCCGAATTGGCGCTCGGCAGTAATGTGATAACGCAAAAACTGTCTGGCTCGAATTTCGGTATGCTGAGTCTGCGTGGGGAATTCAACTTTCAGGTGCGGCATTACATCATAGCGGGCTACCTCTATCAAACAGCCAAACGTCCGGACTAGTACACACACACGCGCGCGCACACGCACATGCACGCATGCACGTCGCTTCATACTTCAGTGTAAAACTTTTGAACGTGACGGAAACTCCATTTCAAGAGCAAATTCTCCTGACATACTTCGCTCAAGAAACTCCACAAATCTGAGATATCTGTAGCCTCGATTATCCAGTCAACTAGGTGTTCATTCCATTACGATAAAAATATAGTTTATAATAGGCTGGATAATCGGGAATGAGTTGATTGAACTACAGAAACAATCGCAGCAATTCCGCATGAGTTGCTGGCCAGTTAAGGGGCAGAAAGAGACAGACAAATAGCTTTTACAACTGCAACATGGCATATATTATTTCTCAAACAAGTCCAGCGAACAATTCCATTTTTTTCGTAGAGCCTCAGACAAAAGTGCTATTCTTGAAGGTTTCTCTGAAACAAATCATTGTTTTAAAAATGCCAGTCCCTCCCGAGACTATCAAATGGCCGGCCCTAAATGAGCCAACGCCTTAAGCCAATAACACTGCTCTCGTATTCAATATAATATTCTTTTTAACATATTAGACATCTCTTTAGGCTTAGTACAGAGTCTACCGTGACCTACTCTTGCAAGGTTCTACTCTTGTTCAAGGTTTTGACTGCGTCTATCACCAGCAACTTCTTTGGTGTAATCTTCTTTCAAATTTCCAAATAACAAGAACATGAACTATCTCGTGAGTTAGATAAATAAAGCCATTCTGCTCGTAAATCATTCTCAAGAGTAGAAAATTCGGAATTATTCACGAGATACGCGTTATTGTGCTCTAAGGATCGGACAACGAGACGAATGGCTATAAACGCAGTGTTTTATGTGCACGTCATCTCCACGCTATCATATATACACTGATAACGACCGCCAGAGGGCGCGTTATCGCACCTCCAGGACACGATGTGACGGAATTGCGTGCATGCCGTGAGGTGCAAGAGCTAACTGTCTGATTGGCTGTTCCCGCGTGGCTCTCTATATCCTGGAGGTGGGAAAGTGACGTTTTGAGCGACTCGTAGCCGGACTTTGGGGTGTGTGAGATTTACTATCCGGCAATATGAGAAAGGTTATCACTACAGAAGCTGTGATATGCAAATGTGAGTCTGGAGGAAGACTCTCAAGTCCTCTCAACAAACAGACATACAGTAACGTTGTGGTAACATGGGGCCACCAAAGACGCTTCAAGAACAGCCAGTTCAAGGCACACGTGAAGCCGTCTCGTCTTTCGGTCTTTACTGGAGACGTATATCCTC
This sequence comes from Haliotis rubra, assembly GCF_003918875.1. Classification (NCBI taxonomy): domain Eukaryota; kingdom Metazoa; phylum Mollusca; class Gastropoda; order Lepetellida; family Haliotidae; genus Haliotis; species Haliotis rubra. Next base: position 193,604 of record NW_025767093.1, read on the forward strand.
TTTAGCACATCCTGACTTACAAATAGTCCTAGCAGGACGTGGGAACTGATTCTAGCAGTGCCAGGAGGCATTGTGTTAGCTCGGTAGGCGGGACTGTTCTCAGAGTATGTATTCTGTTGTTTGATGAACAGAAATCGTGTAGACGTATGTAGGAGCTCCTTGCAAGTATAGCCGTGCTTGTATATCAGAGGGCGACTGTTTAACCATGCAATCAACCATCAGTGTGTCCAGGTTGAAGGGACATACGAATATACTTCGAGATAACCATAGTTCGACACAACCGATAAAGGATGACTAAATACAGAACACGCCATAGCTTTTACTTTGAGATAGATAAGTTCGACACAATAAGGGATCAACAGGGATGTACATCGATCTACGCAACTGGGATACGATGACATGTGTCAACCAAGCCCGCCGAGCCTGACCACCCGTTAGTCGCCTCTTACGACAAGCAAGGGTTACTGAAGATCAATATTCTAATCCGGACCTCCACGGGTGTCAACTCTTGTGAGAGATTCAGGTCTAGTTCATAGTGTTACGTAACTGGGGGCCAGCAACTGACGGCGTTTGAAGTCCCCCATTCAGAATAAATAACCCTATAAAAGGTTGAACAGTATGCATGTTTTTCAATCATACACATACAATCTTTCTTTGAAAATACAACCAACAATGTTTTACAATATTTTCAGAACATCTAGCATAAGATGTAAAAGTGTTTTTCGTGTTAAGCCTGAAAACATTTTTCCCAACATTTTCGGTAGTATGTTATGACACGACTGGCCCCCAAGGTATTACCCCGTTGCGGTATAAGATCATTACAATGGGTAACACATATTTGATTCTGCTGACCGCTACAATGGTGAACATCAGTGCTTGGAGGCCACTGTGGGTGTATATGCAATAGATGTTTGAGGCATAGGATGCTTGCCTCTGTATGGATAAATGGACGTTTCAGTGACAAGAGTGACAGTTGTTTCGACCATTGTTTAAAGAATACGACATCCCGTCGGGACCTCAATCAGAAAAAGGCATCAAGAGCCAACAAACTGTATGGTCGCCAGAGGCGAGCAATTGGATGTGGTGGTGAGACTCGTTGACTTGACCGCTAGGGTGTGTTCGTCCGCTAATGGCGTGGAAGATTGTCCATGGTTCTTGTCCAAGCGCATCTCGAATTCACATCGCGACCTGGCCTCAAACATTCACTCACACTCGGAAACATATTCACTCTTAGACATATACTCACACTCAGAAAGACACTCACACTCAGAAACATACTCACATTCAGAAACATACTCACACTCAGAAACATACTCACACTCAAAAACACACCAACACTCAAAAACACACCCTCAGAAACACACTCACATTCAGAAACACACTCACACTCAGAAACATACTCACACTCAAAAACACACCAACACTCAGAAACACACCCACACTTAGAAACACGCTCACACTTGGAAACACACTCACACTTAGAAACACACTCACACTCAGAGCATACTCACACTCAGAAACACACACTTAGAAACACACTCACCCTCAGAAACACACTCACACTCAGAAACACACTCACACTCAGAAACACACACTTAGAAACACACTCACACTCAGAAACACACCCACACTTAGAAACACGCTCACACTTGGAAACACACTCACACTTAGAGACACACTCACACTCAGAACATGCTAACACTCAGAAACACACTCACACTCAGAACATACTCACACTCAGAAACACACACTTAGAAACACACTCACACTCAGAAACACACTCACACTTAGAAACACACTCACACTCAGAAACACACTCACACTTAGAGACACACTCACACTCAGAACATGCTAACACTCAGAAACACACTCACACTCAGAACATACTCACACTCAGAAACACACACTTAGAAACACACTCACACTCAGAAACACACCCACACTTAGAAACACGCTCACACTTGGAAACACACTCACACTTAGAGACACACTCACACTCAGAACATGCTAACACTCAGAAACACACTCACACTCAGAACATACTCACACTCAGAAACACACATTTAGAAACACACTCACACTCAGAAACACACTCACTCAGAAACACAGTCACACTCAGAAACACACACTCAGAAACACACTCACACTCAGAAACACACTCACACTCAGAAACACACACTTAGAAACACACTCACACTCAGAAACACACTCACACTCAGAAACACACTCACACTCAGAAACTCACACTCAGAAACACACACACTAGAAACACACACTTAGAAACACACTCACACTCAGAAACACACTCACACTCAGAAACACAGTCACACTCAGAAACACACACTTAGAAACACACTCACACTCAGAAACACACTCACTCAGAAACACAGTCACACTCAGAAACACACACTTAGAAACACACTCACACTCAGAAACACACTCACACTCAGAAACACACTCACACTCAGAAACACACACTTAGAAACACACACTTAGAAACACACACTCAGAAACACACTCACACTCAGAAACACACACTCAGAAACACACACTTACAAACACACTCACACTCAGAAACACACTCACACTCAGAAACACACTCACACTCAGAAACACACTCACACTCAGAAACACACTCACACTCAGAAACACACTCACACTTAGAAACACACTCACACTCAGAAACACACTCACTCAGAAACACAGTCACACTCAGAAACACACACTTAGAAACACACTCACACTCAGAAACACACTCACACTCAGAATATACTCACACTCAGAAACATACTCACACTCGGAAACACACACTTAAAAAAACACACTCACACTCAGAAACACACACTTAGAAACACACTCACACTCAAAAACACAGTCACACTCAGAAACACACACTTAGAAACACACTCACACTTAGAAACACACTCACACTCAGAAACACACTCACACTTAGAAACACACTCACACTCAGAAACACACACTCAGAAACACTCTCACACTCAGAAAGACACCCACACTTAGAAACACACTCACACTCAGAACATGCTTATGCTCAGAAACACACTCACACTCAGAAACACACACTTAGAAACTCACTCACACTCAGAAACACAGTCACACTCAGAAACACAGTCACACTCAGAAACACACACACACAGAAACACACACTCAGAAACACACTCACACTCAGAAACACACTCACACTTAGAAACACACTCACACTCAGAAGCACACTCACACTTAGAAACACACACTTAGAAACACACTCACACTCAGAAACACAGTCACACTCAGAAACACAGTCACACTCAGAAACACACACTTAGAAACACACTCACACTCAGAAACACACTCACACTTAGAAACACACACTCAGAAACACACTCACACTCAGAAACACACTCACACTTAGAAACACACTCACACTCAGAACATGCTCATGCTCAGAAACACACTCACACTCAGAAACACACACTTGGAAACACACTCACACTTAGAACCATACTCACACTCAGAATATACTCACACTCAGAAACATACTCACACTCGGAAACACACTCACACTCAGAAACACACACTCAGAAACACGCTCACACTTAGAAACACACTCACACTCAGAAACACTCACATTCAGAAACACGCTCACACTTAGAAACACACTCACACTTAGAAACACACTCTCACTCAGAAACACACTCACACTTAGAAACACACTCACACTCAGAAACACTCACATTCAGAAACATGCTCACACTTAGAAACACACTCACACTTAGAAACACACTCTCACTCAGAAACACACTCACACTTAGAAACACACTCACACTCAGAAACACTCACATTCAGAAACACGCTCACACTTAGAAACACACTCACACTTAGAAACACACTCTCACTCAGAAACACACTCACACTTAGAAACACACTCACACTCAGAAACACTCACATTCAGAAACACACTCACACTTAGAAACACACTCTCACTCAGAAACACACTCACACTTAGAAACACACTCACACTCAGAAACACTCTCACTCAGAAACACACTCACACTTAGAAACACACTCACACTCAGAAACATGCTCACACTCAGAAACATGCTCACACTCAGAAACACACTCACACTCAGAAACACACTCACACTTAGAAACACACTCACACTCAGAAACATGCTCACACTCAGAAACACACTCACACTCAGAAACACACACTTAGAAACCTACTCAAACTGCACTACAGTACTCCAGTCAGTTGATTCGTGTACATTTAAATTGAATTCCCGTTCTTCTACGGGTATACTTCGCCACTGAGACGTCATTTACATCATTTGGACTTACTCCCCATTGCCTCAGTGGGGAACTCAACATCACCACATTTAACGAGGTAATTGGTCGAAATTGCATACACATTTGACACGTAATAATTAGAAAGCTGTGTTACTTCATTGAAATGTGAGTTGAACTGTAAGCAGAAAAGCGTTTTACAAGATATTAAATTCCGAAAATATGATAATAGGAATGTGTAAAATGGATCCTTGGACGATTGAAAGCTATCTCATTTGGCGAGCACGTGGTACTGGCTGGCTACGGTCTCCCGCTTGGACATGATGAGAAATTGGTCGCAAGTTTAATCAAAACGTGATTGGGTTAGCCCCAGAAGAATTCATTAGAAAACCGGCAGGGTAGCACCTATACCAAAATCACATCGATTTACTGGAGCTCAATGCCAAACCCTCATTTCATGAACGTGAGTCAGGCACACGTGGTCACGATGTCAGTGTCATGCTCGAAATATGGACACGTGCGCGTCATGTGACGAAGTGAATGTGATACCGGAGAAAATGCCATGCTGAGGTATTAATTGTTAGTAGTTGAACGGAAATACGTATCCTTAAACTGGTGAACATTTTGTGGTTTCTATAACCTTGTAATAGATGCCTATTTAATTGATCTTGATGCTTAAATTAATTGTTTATTAAGGGTTCAAGGTTCGAGAGGTGTCGGAAGCTTGTATAAAATAGTTTACAAATCTTGGGAAGTTTTTGTGTTTGACATAAACCAATGAGCTGAACGGAGGGCATTCCAAATTTCAGAATATATTTTGCAATAGCATGTTTGACTTCTTTTCATTGAGGGGATTGTCGGGCATTGTGGTAATTCTTTTTCATTTCTGTATTGTGAACATCAAACAGTGTTCTCATTACATATCATTTTGTGTGTGAAAAGTGTGAGTAATGTATATATGTAATACCGTCAGTGCAGTACTTTCATGTCATATGATGTGTGTAATACAGGTATACTGTAGCGAGTTCGTCACGTGTGTCTCAGTCACGTGTGTAATAAATGAATATAACATTATATGCGTATGGCATGAATAATATATGTTGTTATGTCGTCTTTGAAATACATCACTGATATATCATGTGTGTAATATAGGAAAAATTCATCATATGTGTAGATTATGACTCACACATAATGTATCAGTGTTATATCCCGTATGCCATGCATGTATATTGTATCATGACCCACACATAATGTATCAGTGTTATATCCCGTATGCCATGCATGTATATTGTATCATGACCCACACATAATGTATCAGTGTTATATCCCGTATGCCATGCATGTATATTGTATCATGACCCACACATAATGTATCAGTGTTATATCCCGTATGCCATGCATTGTATATGATCACATAATGTATCAGTGTTATATCCCGTATATGCCATGCATGTATATTGTATCATGATCCCACACATAATGTATCAGTGTTATATCCCGTATGCCATGCATGTATATTGTATCATGACTCACACATAATGTATCAGTGTTATATCCCGTATGCCATGCATGTATATTGTATCATGACTCACACATAATGTATCAGTGTTATATCCCGTATGCCATGCATGTATATTGTATCATGACTCACACATAATGTATCAGTGTTATATCCCGTATGCCATGCATGTATATTGTATCATGACTCACACATAATGTATCAGTGTTATATCCCGTATGCCATGCATGTATATTGTATCATGACTCACACATAATGTATCAGTGTTATATCCCGTATGCCATGCATGTATATTGTATCATGATCACATAATGTATCAGTGTTATATCCCGTATGCCATGCATGTATATTGTATCATGACTCACACATAATGTATCAGTGTTATATCCCGTATGCCATGCATGTATATTGTATCATGACTCACACATAATGTATCAGTGTTATATCCGTATGCCATGCATGTATATTGTATCATGACTCACACATAATGTATCAGTGTTATATCCCGTATGCCATGCATGTATATTGTATCATGACTCACACATAATGTATCAGTGTTATATCCCGTATGCCATGCATGTATATTGTATCATGACTCACACATAATGTATCAGTGTTATATCCCGTATGCCATGCATGTATATTGTATCATGACTCACACATAATGTATCAGTGTTATATCCCGTATGCCATGCATGTATATTGTATCATGACTCACACATAATGTATCAGTGTTATATCCCGTATGCCATGCATGTATATTGTATCATGACTCACACATAATGTATCAGTGTTATATCCCGTATGCCATGCATGTATATTGTATCATGACTCACACATAATGTATCAGTGTTATATCCCGTATGCCATGCATGTATATTGTATCATGACCCACACATAATGTATCAGTGTTATATCCCGTATGCCATGCATGTATATTGTATCATGACCCACACATAATGTATCAGTGTTATATCCCGTATGCCATGCATGTATATTGTATCATGACCCACACATAATGTATCAGTGTTATATCCCGTATGCCATGCATGTATATTGTATCATGACCCACACATAATGTATCAGTGTTATATCCCGTATGCCATGCATGTATATTGTATCATGACCCACACATAATGTATCAGTGTTATATCCCGTATGCCATGCATGTATATTGTATCATGACCCACATAATATCAGTGTATCCCGTATGCCATGCATGTATATTGTATCATGACCCACACATAATGTATCAGTGTTATATCCCGTATGCCATGCATGTATATTGTATCATGACCCACACATAATGTATCAGTGTTATATCCCGTATGCCATGCATGTATATTGTATCATGACCCACACATAATGTATCAGTGTTATATCCCGTATGCCATGCATGTATATTGTATCATGACCCACACATAATGTATCAGTGTTATATCCCGTATGCCATGCATGTATATTGTATCATGACCCACACACATAATGTATCAGTGTTATATCCCGTATGCCATGCATGTATATTGTATCATGACTCACACATAATGTATCAGTGTTATATCCCGTATGCCATGCATGTATATTGTATCATGACTCACACATATGTATCAGTGTTATATCCCGTATGCCATGCATGTATATTGTATCATGACTCACACATATGTATCAGTGTTATATCCCGTATGCCATGCATGTATATTGTATCATGACCGACACATAATGTATCAGTGTTATATCCCGTATGCCATGCATGTATATTGTATCATGACCCACACATAATGTATCAGTGTTATATCCCGTATGCCATGCATGTATATTGTATCATGACCCACACACATAATGTATCAGTGTTATATCCCGTATGCCATGCATGTATATTGTATCATGACTCACACATAATGTATCAGTGTTATATCCCGTATGCCATGCATGTATATTGTATCATGACCCACACATAATGTATCAGTGTTATATCCCGTATGCCATGCATGTATATTGTATCATGACCCACACATAATGTATCAGTGTTATATCCCGTATGCCATGCATGTATATTGTATCATGACCCACACATAATGTATCAGTGTTATATCCCGTATGCCATGCATGTATATTGTATCATGACCACACACATAATGTATCAGTGTTATATCCCGTATGCCATGCATGTATATTGTATCATGACCCACACATAATGTATCAGTGTTATATCCCGTATGCTATGCATGTATATTGTATCATGATGTATCAGTGTTATATGTATGCCATGCATGTATATATCATGACCCACACATAATGTATCAGTGTTATATCCCGTATGCCATGCATGTATATTGTATCATGACCCACACATAATGTATCAGTGTTATATCCCGTATGCCATGCATGTATATTGTATCATGACCCACACATAATGTATCAGTGTTATATCCCGTATGCCATGCATGTATATTGTATCATGACCCACACATAATGTATCAGTGTTATATCCCGTATGCTATGCATGTATATTGTATCATGACCCACACATAATGTATCAGTGTTATATCCGTATGCCATGCATGTATATTGTATCATGACCCACACATAATGTATCAGTGTTATATCCCGTATGCTATGCATGTATATTGTATCATGACCCACACATAATGTATCAGTGTTATATCCCGTATGCTATGCATGTATATTGTATCATGACCCACACATAATGTATCAGTGTTATATCCCGTATGCCATGCATGTATATTGTATCATGACCGATATGCGAGGAGCGTCCCAGAAGTAACCGGCCTCACCAAGAAGATTACACAAATGCAGCTGTTTTTATGTTGTTGTTTTTCTACATATTATCTGTCAACCTCAAGCAAATTGCTTTTGCCATGTTCCAGCCTCACGAACCCCATTCTGTTTGACTCTTTATCTTGGTACCCCCTAAAAACGCCAAATCTGCAATAAATGCATCACAAACGTCGGGAAGCAAAATATGAAAGAAACATTTTGTGAGTTTTGTGTGCAGAATGCCTCTAGAATCAAACATAGATATTAAAGTGGAATTTGAAACTACAATCGTTTGTTAAAGTGACTCCCCCATGATGTTTACTGAAAGAGGTTGTTTTGGAGACACTACCCAACCCTTTCAGATGACGTAATCATAAGGACATAACGTATTCTAATGTTTTCACTCACTCATACATGATGCCAAGGATTCAGACTAAGTACTGAATGGTCACACAAGTGTCCGCACTCAATATATTGTAAACAGTGCCAGCTTGAATATCTGGACACAATGTTTTTGAAAGATTAAAATGAAAGTGTTCTTAAAAACAGCCCTGTCTCAATATAAATCAAGCAATCCAAATCTTTGAATGTTGATCATGACGGGAAGTCATCCAATACTATACTGAACATATTTTATATGATGTTATCTGATACCATTATCCAGGAGGTACAAAATGACAGATCGTTTTTTACTTTCTGCAATTCTTAAAGAAATATGATACCTCAATGTGTTGTGATGAATAATATCTTGTTAACCACATTACCTACATATGTGAAATTTGGATATGGCTTTGCTAATGATTCCTTCAAAATAAAGTGGAAGCGTTTCTAACATTGGACATCGAGAATATAGTTAGGCCGACTACTTTTGGAACGCCCGTCGTATGTTGGTTGTGGCGTCTGTGTGTTCAATGAATGTTATATCATGCCTGTAGTTTATGCTATATCAGGTGAGTAATACGTTGTATATCATTTGTACAATGGATGTATGATATATTATGTGAGTATTGCTTGAATTATACATACTGTAATACTTGTATGTTTTTTTCGTGTGGAATCATAAAGTATTTATCATGTATGCCATAAATATATACTCATGCCAATAATGGTTGTCACCCCCTCCCACCCCACCCCCCACACACCCACACACCCCACACACCCACCACACACACCCTCTCCAATAAAAAACTTGAAGGGGGTGACAACCATTATTGGCATGAGTATATTATAAAAGCTTCCTATAATATAATGGTTGTACAGAGTGTAATAATCACCTTATACCATCGATAAAGTTCATGAACTTTATATCATCTGTGCCAATATAAGCGGCACAACTGCTTGCAGGATCATAACAAAATAGTGAACGATATCAGATTATCGGTATTCTGGCCAAATTACTTTGTTTCCATTTTTGTTAATTCTTGCAGAATTTTGTGTGGTTATATTTAATACACAGATAGGCAGCAAGAAGGGAATCACAACTGTTGGGGGTACATATTTTTCTTTTTGTTAACGTCATATGACATTTGCTTTCATTTTTGACAAACTGCCCCGAAATTGTTACCATAAAAAAATCCCGCTTCGTGACAAAAGCCAATTGACTTCAGGAAAGTTTTTTTCCCTTAAAAATTGTCACCTGAAATACTGGTGTACAACGTATATTTAAAATTCAAACATTGATTCCAGCTGTCTGAAATAAAAAAATTTACTATAGAGAAAATACAACCTTTATTGTGTTAATATTCGTTTGAAAGAGGGATTTGGTGACAAGTGTACTGGACCCTGAGATGTATGTCTCTCTGTAAGTAGCTTCTTATGGAGATTTGCATACAGTACCACAGAGATTTTAGTCAGGTCATAAGTTGATAGTACTGATGTTTGGGCAGATTTGTTTCTCAGTGAATACACTGCCTGTATATTTGATATACATTTAATACAAATCATACATAAATACGTCCACTGTATCACGTGTGTTATAAGTCAGTTACTAGTATATCATGTGTATCACAAATCAGCTAGTAGTATATTACGTGTCATAAACCAGCTACTAGTATATCATGTGTGTAATAAAACTGCTATTAGTATATCACGTCATGTGTGTAATTCATCTAGTTGATATATACTACCCATCAAAACTTTAGACTCACTAGTGTAAATGTAGCCACTTACTTCAGTCAACTGTTCTGAACTAGATTTTGCAAAATAGTCCATACTGTTTAAAGGTACTGTTTAGTTATGAACTGGTGTATTGTAAAACAAATTCGTAACGTTGAATAGATTATTGTCATGAGTTCAATAAATGATGAAACTCAATGGAAATTGGTGAATTCTTAACATAACTTTACACCAAAACGCAGCTGTTCACATGTACGATATTTGCACCTGCTTTTCAGCAATTTGATGATTTATCCTCCTGCAATTCATCTGCATAAGGTTTGCAGTTGGTTCCCCCAAGTTAGTGGACAGATTCATTTTCGATGTAACTTCATATACACTAGAGGCCAAAAGAAACGTTACCCTCCTACCTTTATGAATTACTGAAAAACTATCAAAGATGCGTTAGAAGGTATTAGTTTACAAGAAAGCTGAACAACATAGCTTTATCCAACACGAAAACAAATTCTCAAATGCATTCATATTTAGGTGAAATGCATCTGTTTCAGAAGAGTTAAATTGTCCTATTTTCGTCCATGCCGAAATAAACCAATAACAGTGATTTAGATGTCCCAAGGGAAGGTTGAAATAAAATCACCATTTAAAGTCACCATTGTTCAACTATTAAAACAAGACACAATTGTTGTAGAGTGTGTAAAATAATCATTCGTATGATTTCAGTCTTTTAAAACATTTTCTGCTGATTTGCATTAGTGAAAATAAGTAAAACGTGTTTTAATATTGTGAATTTTTTGTAGGAACATCTACAATGATACATACATTTTATTTGCAAAGTAACATTTTTCCATTTTCTGTTCACACATAGCAATATCAATCGCCAAAACGCAGCAATATTCAAGCAGTATTTGCATCCATTTCACATGTAGAATGATTGTATAGGGTATGAAGAGAGCCTAAAAAAGATGATATGATACACACGTACGAGAAATATGCCACGATTAACAGCTGAAGAGAGAGAAAGAGCCATTGGGATGGTGCAGATGGGGTCGACATACAATGCTGTTGCCAACGCCCCCGGATGCCACCGTATCATGGTTATACGCCTTTATTCGGGGCTTCAGACAGACTGGGATGACCGTAGACAGATCAAGAAGTGGCCGTCCACGCATCACAACGCAAGTTGAAGATAGGTACCTCCGAAATGTATCAGATGGCGTGTGTAATTCTGATAGTTAAACAAGTAGTGATTATTTTATAAACTGAATTTAAGGGAGAAATAGGTCTCCAGTTTTTAAGAAATTTCCTATTCTAATTAGGTTTGGGGATACATGTTATAACACCTCTGTTCATTGTTATGGGTAGCAAATTATTTTCATAAACAGCATTGATATATCTGAATACCCATGTGTTTAGTTCTTTCCAAATGAACTTGAAAAAATCAATAGGAAATCCATCCAAGCTTGGACTTTTATTGTTTTTCATTGATTTAACTGCAAAGGCTACTTCTTTAAGGCCAAAGGCTCTCCCTCATCTTATTCACACGAATCAAACTGGTTTCATACCACGTAAATGTATCAGTGATGTATTAGATCGCTATGTGATATTATGTTTGAACTGAAGGATCTTGATAAATGTGGAATGTTACTCCTTATATACTTTGAAAAAGCATTTGTCACTGTTTCTAAGGACTTTATTATGCTTCTTTTGGGAAAAAAATGGTTTTGGATAAAACTTTATAAGATGGATCTCAGTCTTGACCAATAATGCTAGTTCTTACATTGTACAGAACGGACATATGTCTTCGTCTTTTATAAATGAACGAGGCTGCAGACAAGGTGATCCAATATCCCCCTATCTGTTCTTCTTTGTGGCAGAAATTCTAGGCAACATGATCAGACAAAATAAATGTATATTATTAAATGACATTAAGAATTTAAGTTACGTCAATATGCAGATGATACTCAACTCTATCTTGACGGCTCTGAATCTAGTCTGAAGGCAGTTATTGAAAAAATGAATACACTTTATCAAATGTCTGGACTTAAAATGAACATTGAAAAGACTACAGCTATATATTTGGATCGGCTCTATTGCAGATAGCAGATTAAAGTTCTGTGAAAACTTTGACCTTGATTGGCACTCTGGCAACTTTGAAATTCTTTGTATAACACTGAATGCTAATCTGCAGGACCTTTGGGTGATAAATACCAAAAAGCGAATGGAAGCAATAAATAGAATTCTAGCTTCCTGGAAGCATAGATCATTAACCTTAATCGGGAAAGTAACCGTAATTAAGACACTAGCCCTCTCCACCATAGTGCACATTTTTTCCTGTCTTCCAGATCCACCGAAGACTTTTATTAAGGACCTAAACAGAGCTTTTGACAAGTTTTTATGGAATGGGAAGGGAGATAAGATAAAGAGAACCTATATGGTTAGGAAATATGAAGAAGGCGATCTCAGAATGACTGGCCTTAAAGCTTTTTTTTAAACTCTGAAGTTATCACATTTAAGAAGATGTATTCATACGCCTAATTTCAAAAACCCAAGTTAGTTTCCTGTAAAAGAAATATTCACTTAGGGTGCCAACATCGATACTTATATTTACTGTAAGAACCCTCACTGGCAAAGTGTTTTGAAGGCTTGAGCAAACTATGTAAGAAAAGAAAATGAAATTCCCCCTAATGTTAATGACATTTTGTCCCAACCTCTTTGGCTCAATCATCGTTTTAGACATAAAACATTTTTGATTAAACACTGGCACAGTAAAGGAATTCATTTTGTAAAAGACATGTAAAGCACAAAGGGTTTAATCACTTTTGCCGAAGTGAAGAATATTTATGAACATTTTAGGATTATCATAAATTACATTGTTGCAATTCCTCTATTTGGAAACAATTATTTATGAACAATTATGTATCAAGAATTCAAACATGGGGATTGGTAGTAAGTTTCTTGACATTCGTAACCCTGGTATTGGTTCTAGAAATTACTATGATAACATTTTTGCTTGTGATGAGTTGTTCTTGATCAATGGGTCGAAAACTTCAATTTGGAATTTTCCTTCAGTTTAGGTATTGCATAAAGGATGTAAAACTATTAGAATTCCATTTTAAACTTTTACTCCGTATAGTCTACACTAAGAAAGAACTAAAACATATGAAATTAGTGAATGAGGATATCTGCTCCTTCTGTAACACTCACAAGGAAAGCATATCTCATATTTTTCTAGAATGTGAGCTCGTCAAAGAATTCTGGTTGAATGTGGAATCATACCTGACTCTTATCGACACTTGTGCTATTCTTTCTGGTTTCCCAGCCAAATTTAAGTTAATTAATCATTTAATCTTGATGTGTAAAAGACGTGTATTCTTAAGTAGCCTTAAAAGGACTACTCTTTCAGTTCATATAGTGATAAAAATCTTCAAACAGATATATTCTATTGAAAGGTTCTTTGCCCGCAAGAACAGTAAAGGGGCTATGTTTGAAAAAAATGGCCTCCATTGTCTGATGTTTTTGAATAAGTCTCACGACTTCTCGCTTTTCATAATTAATTTTCTTTATTATCCATATGGTGAAACATTACCAGTGTCATATATCGCATGGGCTCATGTGCACATACCACTTTTGCCTAGCAACCATTGTTTCTGTGACGTCGTTAAACATTTGAACAGGGCAGTCACTCTTGCTTACCATGTTTTATTACACAAATGTAAATGAATAAAATGGATAATAAAGAAATTATTACACTCGCAAGTGTGCCACGCGACTTACATGAAACTCGGGCAATACAAAATTTCACACTCGTTTCGTATAAGTCGTATGACACCCTTGCTCATGTAATAATCTCTATATATGATGTGTGTAATAAATGTATGATATGACATGTGTAATATGTGTCAAATGGCGAGTGTAGTAAATGTTTGACATGACGTGTGTAAATAATGTGTGATATGACGTGTATAATAAATGTGTGATTTGACATGTGTAATGAATGTGTGATATGCAGTGTGTAATAAATTTATGATATGACGTGTACTAAATGTGTGACGTGACGTGTGTAACAATTGTGTGATATGACATGTATATTAAATGTGTCAGATTACGTGTGTAATAAATGTGTGAAATGACGTATGTAATAAATGTATGATGTGACATCTGTAATACATTTGTGATATGACATGACTAATACATATGTAATGTGACATGTGTAACTAATGTGTGATATGAGATGTGTAACTAATATGTGATATGGCGTGTGTAGTAATTGTGTGATATGACATGTAATAAATGTGTCAGATGACGTGTGTAAAAAATGTGTGATATGACATGTGTAATTATAATAACTGTGTGATATGACGTGTGTAATAAATATGTGATATGACATGTGTAATAAATGTGTAATGTTATATGTGTAATGAATATGTGATATGACGTGTGTATTAAATGTGTGATATGACGTGTATTACATGTGTGATATGACATGAGTAATAAATGCCTGATATGACGTGTGTAGCTAATGTAAAATATGACGTCCGTAACATGACGTGTGTAATAAATGTGTCATGTTATATGTGTAATGAATATGTGATATGACGTGTATTACATGTGTGATATGACATGATTAATAAATGTCTGATATGAAGTGTGTAGCTAATGTGTAATATGACGTGCGTAATCACAGGAAAAATAACTTATAACGGAAATGTAATGGAAACTTAAGTTTCAGTTAGGTTTCCGGACCGTTTCTCTACATTTCCTTCAGGTTTCCGGAAAACGGAAACTTACAAATTACCCAGAAACCGGTATGGCTCCAGTGCGTTTCCGTTACCCAGATTCCTGTAGGGCTACAGTACGTTTCCGTTACCCAGTTTCCTGTAGGACTCCAGTGCGTTTCCGTTACCCAGATTCCTGTAGGGCTCCAGTGAGTTTCCGTTACGCAGATTCCTATGAGGTTCCATTGGGTTTCCCTTATCCTCTACTTTCAGATGGTTTCATTTATTAACTTAGTCAAATTATATGTTTCCCTTTGATTTTCGTTTCTATTAATCACATTAACGACGTTCCATAAGTTTCAGTAAATCAGAATCTGTATGGCTCCATTTCGTTTCAATTATTAGTATTCAGTGATTACCATATGTCCATATTAAATTATGATTATTCAACTATATTAACTGTCGTTGAAATGAGTTTATTATATATTTGTATGCATTATGTCATATATTTTATTCATAATACATTCAAATATAAAATAAACTCATTTCAACTACAGTTACCTCAACACCACGTGGAAATAAATAAATACAAAATCAGTCAGTCAGTCGATTTCTCTTTATTCATCATAAACATATCATGTCTATGTTTCAATGTTACAATTATACATTGTCACAAATCACAAAATCCCGTCAGCTGATTTCTCCTTATTCAGAGAGGAATGCACACTAGAGAGAGAGAGAGAGAGAGAGAGAGAGAGAGAGAGAGAGAGAGAGAGAGAGAGAGAGAGAGAGAGAGAGAGAGAGAGAGAGAGAGAGAGAGAGAGAGAGAGAGAGAGAGAGAGAGAGAGAGAGAGAGAGAGAATATGGTGTCATCACAAGCCCTATGGATTTGAAATTTTGTCTCAGTAGTAGTTTGTTCAAATAAATATTATGGAGGGGTTGGCATTTTTTTAATATGAAGGACGTTATTTCTATTTAATCTTAGGCTCAGAAAGAACAAGTTTAGTTGTTGTTTTCCTAAACAGGGTGAATACAGGAAATAATTGCATGTATATTTAGACATCCCATCCTATCCCTAACTATCATGAATCATATTCTCAATGACCAGGGTGGCACACCTTTAGGTGGTTGGAATGCATATTGTTGGATGGTGTCGCAAGTTCTTCATTTTTGCCTCTGGAGCGTCAGACACCACTGGCGATGTCAATTCTGGTGTTAGGACTGCAGCCACCTTCTGTGTTGTTTTCTCTGTCCAGTTAATAGTAACTAGATTCTTCAGGCGCTGTTGGAGTTTCTGGAGGGGGGGATGAAATTTTTACATTGCGAAAGTTATGCCCAACATTTATTCTTGAGAGCGGCACTTGTTCTAATAAGATAATGGCATATTACGGTGATGGCTAATGACATGGGATAAGGAAAGTTATTCTATTACAGGTATATAGCGATGTGATAATATGTAGCACATCATGTCAGTAACTCAGGCTGTTTCATACTGGTATAAGGAAGTTTATAAACCGGTACAAATGATATTATATAATCCAGTTTCAGGAACTTACAGATCGGATTCTTTTGTTTCTTATAGCATCTTGCCTGTGTTTTGCTTCCTTTCCTGTAATCTGTCGACGTCGATCGTCCCTCTTGCTCCTCCAGATTATCCAAAAGTCTTCTATTAAGAAAAGCAAATGAGTTCATTTTGATTCGTCCAATAATAGATTATTACAATTCTACAAACATTCATTATTTTGATCATTATCATATTCGGCACCATATATAAAACAAAGTATAACGTTGACTTATGTTTTATTTCATTTCATTATAACATTCGCAAGATTATATCAACATATGAGTCATTCTCAAAATCCGTGCATATTTATGTCAGATGTTTGTATCCGACAAACTTAAGTCAAAATCAAACAAAATAAATTATGGTAACTAACTTATCCCAGTATATTCTACACTTTACAGTAACAAAATTAGGGAAACTATATTTTTATATTTACTTTACACCACCCAATTTTACTCAATGTTCATGTGTCACAACTCCAGTGGCTGATGTCACAGATGTGGCATTTGAATTTTTTTTGGTCTTTTTCGTAAGCAGTAAATATACAATTTCAAAACTCCATGTTATATTGTAAAACTAGATATTTTAATAAATATTTACATGAAATAATTATTATGTTTGGATTTTTTCTTTTCAAAATGATGTTACAAATTTCGTTACGGCAGTGACACAATTTCAGGAAATGTGTAATAAAAATGGTAAAATATGAAAAATGAAACATCATTAAGCTTGCATAATTAATGTTTTGTATATTCAGGAAAAAATATTATGTTATGTATACCCAAAAAAGAAAAAAATCCCCATAAAACCAAAAAACTAACAAACAATGGGTTGTTGTTATTTGCTTTATTTAACGTCGCACGCACAAGGTATTTCGGCGACGGTAAACAATGGGTACATTTGTGCATTTTAAATACAATTTCATTTTGACACTGAGCGATTTCAGTTGAGTAAATGTACTCAAAACATCAAAGGCTGCGATGTTTTCACGCTAAATTGGGATGCCCTTTCCAATGACTATGGGCACAGTAGATGTATTTACTATCTACACATTCTGCAATCCGATTGTCGGCTATGGGATGCCCACTCCCAATCACTGTCGGCACAGTAGATATATTTGGTTTAAGCACATTTTTATTTCGTCAAAGAAACCTGGATAGGCGAACAAGCCTAGTGGCTTAAATAGAAGCAATTCCATTACATTGTTCCAATAGCTGGATACATAATTGAAATAATTTGACAACAAAAGAAAAATACTGTGACAAAATAACAGATAAATGATTGAATAATAAATATGTTCGGTATAGTGTTGGTTATGCCTAGCATCGAAATGAGCAGCCGCAGAAAATCAAATATATAAAACTTGCCTTACATTGAATATACTAGTATACGTAGAGTTGATAATTACTGGAAGCGGTTACTTTTAGAAATGAACTGTTGTAATGAGTTCAGAATATCACTAATACTAGTAGTTGAGTTATTCAATGCGCCGTTACCGTATAAAGTAGTTTTCACATCGTATCCTTGAATATAAAAATACATCCTTGTTCTTAAATTTTGATAGTTCCGACATAATAGTAGATGTATTTCTTATCTGCAATCCGATTATCTTATAACAAACTAGTTTTCCCCATAAGATTTTAGTTGGTGCCGTTTTCGCCATAAGATTTGTAGCCGTTTTCGCCAAGTCGAGGTTCCGTTATGTCCAAATGGTGCCGTTTTCGCCAGGTGCCGTTTTGCTGTGGTTCCGTTTTAGCCTGAACCCATTTTATATCTATAAGTCTACTGTGTAATTTGTTGTGGCCTGTATTATGTTCCTTATTGAACATTTACAAAAATATTGTAATTTTTAGTACAGTTATTTGTCTTGTGCATAACCACTCCCAGCTAGTTGTATTAGTATGTATCACTTTGAGAAACAAACGGAAAGCCAATGGGTAACTGAAACCTAATGGAGCCTTACCGGTTCCTCAGTAATTTATAAGTTTAAGGTATCTGTAAGTTTGCCTAACAAAACGTAAAGCAGACAAAGTAGAATCTTAAGTTTCCATATTCTTTCAATTAGGTTTAACTTTTCATTAAATTAATCTTGTTTCATGTGGCAATATCTTTTATTTGAATTCTGGTGTACAGAAACACTGAGATCACTAAACTGAAACCTATATACATGGAATACATAGACAGTTTAACGTAGGTTAATGTAGGTTTCTGGATATATATGCTGTATATACTGGTATATACTGAGTCAAAGTAATTTCCTCTACGTTCGTTTCATTCAAGTTCCCATCTAACTTTGTTGGTTGCCGGCACTTTCCAGTCAATGAAACTAACTTTGTTGGTTTCCGACAGTTTCCAGTTCTCTGAAACTAATCTTGTTGGTTTCAGCAAAAGGAAACAGCCGGAAACCAACAATCATAGTTTCCATGAGCGGAAACCAACATGATTCTCACATTACCCAGTTTCAGGTAGGTTTCCGGAAAACTGGAAACCTTGTTATTTTTGCTGTGAAATATGACGAAATATGTGATATGGCATGTGTAGTAAATGTTTGATATGACGTGTGTAATAAATATGTGATGTGACATGTGTAATAAATGTGTCATATGACGTGTGTAGTAAATGTTTGATATGACGTGTGTAATAAATATGTGATGTGACATGTGTAATAAATGTGTGATATGACATGTGTAATAAATGTGTCATATGAGGTGTGTAATAAATGTGTGATATGACGTGTGTAATAAATATGTGATGTGGCATGTGTAGTAAATGTTTGATATGACGTGTGTAATAAATATGTGATGTGACATGTGTAATAAATGTGTCATATGACGTGTGTAGTAAATGTTTGATATGACGTGTGTAATAAATATGTGATGTGACATGTGTAATAAATGTGTGATATGACGTGTGTAATAAATGTGTGATATGACGTGTATAATACATGTGTGATATGACGTGTGTATTAAATGTGCCATATGAAGTGTGTAATAAATGTGTGATATGACGTGTGTAATAAATATGTGATGTGACATGTGTAATAAATGTGTCATATGACGTGTGTAGTAAATGTTTGATATGACGTGTGTAATAAATATGTGATGTGACATGTGTAATAAATGTGTGATATGACGTGTGTAATAAATGTGTGATATGACGTGTGTAATACATGTGTGATATGACGTGTGTAGTAAATGTGCCATATGAAGTGTGTAATAAATGTGTGATATGACGTGTGTAATATATATGTGATGTGGCATGTGTAGTAAATGTTTGATATGACGTGTGTAATAAATATGTGATGTGACATGTGTAATAAATGTGTGATATGACGTGTGTAGTAAATGTGTGATATGAAGTGTGGAATAATGTATGATATGACGTGTGTAATAAATATGTGATGTGACATGTGCAATAAATGTGTCATATGACGTGTTACAAATATGTGACTTGACATCCCTAATGATAGCATGATACATGAGTAAAGTTAACCCAGACTGTTCTTCTGTTTTATAAATTATTATTTTTAACAAACTACAATTGTATTTTGTGTTTTTATAGCAAACACCATCCTTCTTCAGTACAAATGTAGCACAAGGCACGGTGTTCCACAGAGGCATGGCCGTGTTCCCTGTGTGCGGAGGATACTCCTCTGCCATGTGTGACGCTGCCTTGATAATACGTTTTAATTCGCGTTAAACTTGAGTTGAAAATATGGAGAATTTGACACAGACTGCTTGGCACCGACGAGACAATTTCTGCCCAAATGGGACACCAACATCACCTTTCTCGATTTTTTCACCAAATTTATCAGTTTTAATTTGTAATGTCATCGGTTCATTACGTTAACGTCCTAAACATAACTAAATAAGGCCCGGAAACACATGGCCCAGGAAATGTAAAAGGTCAAAATAATGTTATTCCTGGCAAATGTGATCAACTCCCATGTTGTTGAGGCTATGAGTGGGTTAGTGAGTGAGTGGCTAAGAGCGTCTTGGATTGATTAGTGGGTGAGTGAGTGAGTAGATGGTTTTTTTGGGTTTTTTTAGTGAGTCGGTGAGTGAGAGAGGGAGAGAGTAAATGTTTTTGTTTTTGTTTTTAGTGACTGAGCGAGCGAGTGAATGAGTAGATTGGGTTTGGGGCTTTTGGAGTGAGTGAGTGAGTGAGTGAGTGAGTGGGTAATGTTTTATGCATTTTCTGAGTGAGTGTAGTCTTAACATCTATTAAACTATTCTAGCCGCCTTTGTCAGGACGCCAAACAAGGACAATGATCCCACATCCATGTAAGCATCGAACCAGCATCATACTGATGACGGGCGAACACTTTGGTTATCGGGACACTGAACCCTACTTTAAAAAAATATAAGAAAGTTCGAGTAAAGGTATTTTGAACACCCAAGTCACGTTATAAAGTAAACTAGTTCATCAAACAATTGATTATTTACTAATCAAACTTCTTTTTAGCAAACCAGTGGCAAAACAAACACTATATGTAGTGACGTCACAATACGCATGCCCACTTATCTCAGAGGTTTGAATTGAAGCTCCTTACAGTGATACCACGATGCCTGTGCGGTCTAAGCCGAGAGCTTATGAAGATATTCTTTGCTGAGATGGAGCCTTGTGGTTTAATCTTCAAGTGACAGGTGGTTTCTGGTCAACGGTGCGCTGCGACGTTTTACAGATGTAGCGAAAGGCTCTGTGCCAGGTTTTCTACACAAGTCTCAGTTTGTAAACGACAAGAATGACGGGAGTTCCGTTTCCCTTAATCGTCGAAATACTAACAAGGTGTAGGGTAAAATGTTACTTTTGTTGTAAATTTCAAATATTAAAAATCCTAATAATTAACATTTTCCCAAAGCCTCGTTTATTCTGCATTAATTACGTATCCATGGGCAGGGCCTAATTACAACGAGTTGTTGCTTCGACAGTTTTTTTTCTCCGAGTGAGTAACGCTTCCACTTGAGAACATCCGGGGATGAATAGAACTTAGTTCATTGAAATGCCCCTATAATCCTCAGATATTTAGGTCTTGAAATATGATTAATATCCCCATCACCCGTAAACAGTGCTCCCCGAGGCAGAGTGTGTAAATAAGTTAATTTCCCTCTGTTGAGGATGACAGCTATCCGACCAGCCGCCTCATCCGGGTTCTCTAGCTCGCATGCGCCGAGCATCTGCGCAGATACGCTACGACAGGGATTGTTGTGTTGTGTTGTGTTGTGTTGTGTTGTGTTGAGCTGTTGTTTTATGTGATATTCATGCCGGTAAATAAATCAGCCAGCAAACTAGTGGTTGACAAACTATCCTCCCTTTGTGTGGGTTTATAATGAAGCGTTGAATCTTGGAAAGAGGAAAGGATATGTTTTCGAGCTTTTGAGTCAAGTATGAACAGGTGGGATGCATAGGTTTTGCCAGTTTTTTTCCGCCTCAACTAGAACCTGAATCAAGCGCACGTACGCACACACACTCGCACACATTCGCCGGGACATTCCCGGTTCTGTGATGTCGGTTGTCATTTAGTCTGATCATAATTAATAAAGAGGACCTTTGCAAATCAGGTTGAGCGTAAATATTACTTATTAATATTTACCTAAAACACCATTCACGACGATATAAAAAGTATCGGGGACATCAACAGCACATTATTAATGACGAGTATCTGTGATTTATCAAAACACCAGTTACCATACTAAACAGTCGTAAAAACCCAAAGAAATAGAAAACGCAGAAACACGAAAGCCGAGGTGAACCTTCCGCCATATCGGATATTGTACATAAAACACGATTCGCGTGTTCCAATATATTCAAAACGCAGTTGCGAAATTCCTCAAATATTTGAGAATCAAACGACAAGCTGACCTCCATGTGGGTATGCAGTCCCTGAGTCGTTGAAACCCACCGCGCACTGCTAACACTAATCACGTTTCCAAAACGTCGGTTGTCACTGAATGTGGTAATATGCAAATGTGTGTGGTGTAAGTCACGTGACTACAGTGCTCACATTCTCTTCTGCTGTTAACTGTTTTAACTGTGTACAATTTGCAAAGCATTTACATCATGATGTTTTTCACGAAATGAATTTCATAATGGATATTTTTCAATATCAATGAATTTTCATTTATTTTTTTTATGTCATAATTCACAATGAATAAAGTATGTATAGTCATAACCTATTCACGAACTGCTTGTCTCAATTTATATACTGTTATCATGTTTTTCCATATTAGGGCATCAAATTATTTTTATGTGATTCACGTAGCCACCAAATTCTGAACATGGTTTGGTCGGTCGAAAAAAAGGAAAAGAACTTTATAAAGACAAAATTATCTGAATAGTGTTCTTGATTCTCATTTACTGTAATTCTTATTACAATTTCTCGCGTTCTTTGGACTTATTAAGAGATAAACATTTTATATGACGAGGCGGTACGTTTTACTGACTGACTGAGTTTGGTTTTACGCCGCTTTTAGCAATATTCCAGCGATATCACGGCGGGGGACACCAGAAATGGGCTGCACACATTGTGCCCATGTGGGGATTCGAACCCGGGTCTTCGGCGTGACGAGCCAACGCTTTAACTACTAGGCTACCCCGCCGCCCCCGGTACGTTTTAGGTTGGAGTCGGCGGTGTTGGAAGGAGGGGTGGGGGTGGTGGGTGAGGTCGGCAGTAAAGTTAGAAGGGTCGGTCAGGCGATGAGAAACACGGAAAATAAAAATTGTTGTCCTTATTAAATACTCACAGGATATCAGACAGACAGACAGAATTTATTCAAGTTTTAAGGCCTCAGGTCCATACAACATACTTAAGAATATCAAGCCGTCTGGTTTCTTTCTGTTAGACGCAATGAAAACGAAAGAGGAACTTGCAATTGTTCCAACTTTATGCGTTGTATCCTGACAATTCCTTACAAGAGGAGCTTCTAAATAACTTACAATTCGAAGAGGGAATGGAGAGAAATTACAGCATGAAAATGAAACACTAACATACACTAACTCACATGGCCAATATGAAGAACTGGTTTATGTGTTTTGAACAATTTCACATTAAGTTCATGTCTAGCATATCAATAGATTTAAGGATTAAGAATTAAGATTTTAAGTCTAAGAATGAAGCGTTTATTTTTCCATTCTTTGCTTTTGCATGTGGAACGGTTTCATCAAGCTATGAAGTGCCATGGTACCTATAAAAGTACGAAATTTATGAGTGAGTATGATTTTACGCCGCTTTTAGCAACATTCCAGAAATATCACAGCGGGAGACACCAATAATTGACTTCACACATTGCTCCCATGTGGAGAATCGAACCCGCATATTCGGCGTGGCGAGCAAACGCTTTAACCACTAGGCTATCCACACCACCCCACGGAATGCATGAACCTGAGTGGGAACTACTGAGATTTTGAGAAATGTGATATTTTCACTGCAGTGACGGCCATTTGATATTTTCACTGCAGTGAAATTAACACTTCCAGGAGTCCCCGACTCTGTCCGTGCGTGTTAACCTTTGTTCAGACCACCTGAAGTACGAGTTTGCAACATCCATAACTGACATTTTATGTAAAAGTGACTTTATTTCACTCGACTGGCAGCGGTCATTATCTCTGTATTTACACTTATTGAAACTGTAAATATTTTATAATCGTGCTCTTCTTTACTCGGCGCGCAATGTTTGTTAGTGCTTCTAATGTATCCGTGATCCAAAGGATCATTTGATGGATATTGTAAAAGTGCTGATCTTATTAACACAATGACAATAAAAAGATAGCAGTTGACTCAAAATATGTGTTGCCTCGATTTTGATTATATTTTCGACTACCGAACAATGTCGTATCTCTCTGCCTGAACAAAGACGGCAACAGTCTCTTGTTTACAGTTGGGAAAATTTTGATATTGATAATGGAATTTTCTGTTTAAATTTAATTACACAGAGATTGGAAGTATATATTTAACGTGATATTTTCCCAAGTGGCTTAGCGTATCATATATACCTGTGCAATGTCTGTGTATATTCACATACCCAATACCTGTGTACATTTACATATACAATACCTGTATACATTTACATATACAATACCTGTGTACATTTACATAGACAATACCTGTGCAGGTACATTTACATATACAATACCTGTGTACATTTACATATACAATGTATGTGTATATTTACATACCCAATACCTGTGTACCTATACATATACAATGTATGTGTATATTTACATACCCAATACCTGTGTACATTTACATATACAATATATGTGTATATTGACATATACAGCACATGTGTAGGTTCACATACTCTCAGCATCTGTAGATTCATACACTTTATACATGTACAGCCACATAAACAATTCGTGTTTTTATTCATCTAGATTACAACAATCTCCCTATGCTATACCTATGGTATTCACTAAACTCTCTGCCGATTTGTTTGATTGTAACCCCGACAACGAGTGATCGATGTGATCACTCACAGGTTTGCCGGGACCAGACCAGAAGAGCTTCATAATCGCTAGGTACGGCGTAAAACAACAACCAAACAATGGCGGTCCAAGGTCACCGTGGCTGTAGTCCTCCTATGCAATATCTGCCGTAGTCCTCACTGGCGACCAACATAAACCCATTAAGTGCATGGAGGATCGAAGTCACACAAACTGTCTAAGAAACAATAGAAAATTAAGTTTGAACATGGTTTCACGAGGCTGTAGGGAGGAAAGTGAAGTTGATTCCCATACTCCGGCGACAGAGACAGTTGGACGGACTCATGCCACATCTGCCGAGACAACCTCCCCATAAACAGGAGATGTGTTACCTGGAACATATTTTATTACGTACAACTAAAGATGATTTTCTATTGCATTATTACAAAACTTACACTCTCGTCCAAAACATCAGAAATTGGAAGGATTAACCGTGGAGGAAAACTTCATGAAATAGTATTCCTTCTGCGACATGTTTTAAGCAGGCTGTTGGAGATCCTCCCTTGCATGCAGATTGATACAATTACTGGCCCCTGCCGTCACGGGAGGCGTCATGTTTAAACTGTCGACGTCAGGCTAGCGCGGGAAATCAAATCACGCCAGCAAATTGGCATTAATCGGAAAATATGTGCTGCTTTCGAGCCAGATGCGAGGGGCTCAGGGTTAGACGTTAGCACGTAATCAAGGACACTGAGAACAGAATGTGTGACAAAGTTTTTCACGCATTTCACAACAGTCAAAAAACGAGAGAACAGAGTCATAAACCAAACCATCGGGGACCGTTCATTAGTTAGAACACCCTACATCAGCGCCAGAACTCTAGGCGCCCCGCTGTGGGCGCATGGCACACCGCTTCCTTTCTAGGGACGCTCTCTAGACGATGAAGGCGAGAAGTTGAGTGCGAGCCGACTTGTGGTGATACCACGTGCTCGGCACGTGTGCCCAGTCTGGCAGGGTTGAAATCTCAAACCTGAGTCTGGGCGTTGCTGTAATGCTCGTCACGCAGTGTCGTAAACATCGGAGGTGTCACGTGTCTCATTTGAGAGTTATCTCCACCTTGATGCGTGAATGTCAAGGTCATATATTGAACAGTTCGGAGCTAAGCAAGAATTCAACATTTGACAGAAACATTGAGGAAAGCGGTACATCAAACATATTTTATTGATAATTAAAGATATTTTGGAACCGGTTGCTTTGTGGATATCAGTCCCTTGAGAGTTTTCGTTCTGTAAACGATCTACGAAGTTAAGGTCAATGCCATATGTGTCACTTCCTTCGCATTGGTAGCCTGCCTAGACGCATGATATAACATATATATCCTGCCTAGACGCATGATATAACATATATATCCTGCCTAGATGCATGATATAACATATATACATATAGACTAGACGCAAGATATAACATATCCTGTCTAGACGCACGGTATAACATATATACCCCGTCTAGACGCAAGATATAACATATATATCCTGCGTAGCCACACGATATATATATATATATATATATATAAATCCTGCCTAGACGAATGATATAACATCTATATCCTGCCTAGACGCATGATATAACATATATATCCTTACTAAACGCATGATATAATTGACAAAAAGACTTGCGTTCACTCACTTGATAGTATTTGCATTGCAGTTTAGTGTGTATTAAACAGGACATCTCAATTACCGTGATGTGTGTAAAGTACTTATTTGGTGGAGGTCCCGAACCGTTTCAAAGAGTACACAGTACAGATACCGGAAGGAGACATCCTTCATTAATTCCCGAAACGAACCACATTTACTTTTAACGAGCTTATTCCACGATGAAATATGCATTTTAATAGGCACTGCGTCAAGAGTTTCGATTCAAATTAATTTCATCATACGAATACCTCAGTGAGTTTGAATAAGAAACAACATTCACATTCCTTTGACAAAAACGTCCACTTTATTGCATAAACACGGACTGGTAGTATAAAATATACATGTCGGGTTCGCGTGAGAACGTCTCCTTAATTATTGCAACGATGCATCGCATTTGATAGTGTTATGTCTCACGCGCTTTTGGAGAAATATTCTATTCATCTAAGTTTTTTTACGATCGTGTTTTGCTTTTAAACGCAGCCTGTCTGTGCCACTTGGTAGCGAATCAGACAGAACCCTCTTGAAATGAGCATGTATGAACTGACACAGCCAGAACGGTGATTAGAAAGAAGCGGCAAATTTCTCCGTCCCCAAGGATAAGATTTAATGTCTTTTCAAACCACTGACAAATTGCTTAGTTAAAACTGCCGCAACACAATGTAACTTTGAGAATTATTGGGACACAATTTTCATTAATTTCTAATTCATACCCGATTCCGCTTTTACAATCGTTCCACAATTTTACGCCTTTTTTGTTTTGGGTTATACTGAAAGTGTACCCGGAAGGCGAAAACAGAACACCATCGTGTTTGTGTAAGGCGCGTCCGCGGGGATGGGCGGCTTTGCGCGATTCGGTAAATTACTGTGTAACCGATCTCAGCGACTCTGCTACCATCTGTGGGCCCGGTGAAGATTGAAGCTGACAAATAGTCTTCTGGGAGGAGTAATTGCAAATATGGAAAATGATCAATTAATCATGGAAAATCCTTCACTGACAGACACCCTTAATTTTGTCGAATATTCGCCGCCATTATAGACAGCGCGAATTGACA
Organism: Haliotis rubra; assembly: GCF_003918875.1. NCBI lineage: Eukaryota > Metazoa > Mollusca > Gastropoda > Lepetellida > Haliotidae > Haliotis > Haliotis rubra. The sequence goes on from NW_025767093.1 coordinate 221,749, forward strand.
ACGTCGGAAGCATTAAGCCTGAATAAGACACGTTGGGACTGAAATAAAGTGACAGCGATGTGGTTCTGTACAGGCGAGGTAACTCTAGGCACGGCCAGTGTACTTAAACAGCATTATGAGTGGATAGGTCAATTGGAAACGTCAGTCGAGTTTGGCTTGGATAATACAGGGGCAATTTACAGCCAGGGGCATACCAATGCCTTTGTGAAACGGTAGATAATTCATGAGGGAATAATGATGCCTGTATCTATGATTTTGATTGGACAGATCAATTGACCGTGAAAACTGCACTGTCGCAGGGGGTGTGAAAATAGCTCTGAATATTCTTAGACAATGGTTATTTTTGACATGCGCACTCATCTTCCAATTGAAAGATAGCCACACTGACTTTGAAGGCAAGGGGCTGACAAACTCGCGTGCTGCCATCATTCTAGTTCATTAAAACGACTTGCACGTTTACAAAAACTTTCCCTCAGACCAATTTACGGCATGTCGTAAAACAATTGAGACTGATGAGTAATGTAAGGGAGACAACCGGTGCATGGCGTAGTCTAAGTCGCGAAGTCAGCCTCACAACAGACGTTTCCCTGAAACAAAGCCAATGTGCCCATGTAACAAAAGTACTTACATTGGAAGGCACCCTGCAGATGATGGAACGTATTGTTTATTGATAAAACAGCGAAACAGAAAACTGTGAGGATTTCTAAAATATCCCATTAGGGTCTGATTTTAATTTACTGCCAATAAAAAAATGATATTTATTAACGTCATTTATGAAAAAGTCATCTCGTAAACGAAATCTCGTTTTTGTTTCAAGTTCTACCCTGGTAAGTGAATCTTTAGTATCACTGAGGCTGGCTGTGTAAGCCTAGTTGTTAAAGCCCTTGCTCGGGACGCCAAGGAACACTCACTCACACATCCCACCACATATTTCACACACTCACTCACTAACTTGCAACATAAAACTTTAATCAGAACAATAATACCACGCGATATTAACTCACGGTATTATCTTCCCAGACGTTTAGAGACAACCTGTTCTCAAAACCTAATTACGTAAAACCGCTAATACCTCGCCTGATCGGCAGCTGGGACCCTCGTACGTGACTCCTAGAGCCGTCGTTGTAACAGTAATCGTGCCGGCGTATCTACGTAGCCTACGTAGCATTGTTGTCTTAATCCCCGAACCCACTAGCTCGACAGTTTTACTTCTGCGAGCAGCGTCCGTGACCACAAGCTTCATCCACGGAGTGGAAATATTGGGTAATCTGCAGAAAGGAGCATTTTATAGCTCACAACTGAAATTCAAACCTGCGAAAATCTTATCGTATCATTTTCCTTCTCAACGTTGAAAAGAGAAGGTTGTATTTTCGCACGATTCACACCAGTTTTGTTGGGTGTCACGTGACGTAATAAAATCTGATAACAATGGGATCACAGCCTAATGACGAAATTGGGATACGAAACTGGATTACGTTCCGACAACGAAAACATTTCCAAGCCTCGAACTCCCCTATGCTAATTACAGGGCAAGGCGGGCTAGGGGGGTTTCACTTTGATGTTGGACTATAAAACAATTTTACAGCATTCACCTGAATGTGAGGTTAAATGCGGGTGACGTAAAACTTGCATCACGGTTTTTATTACGGAATGAGAACGAAACAAAAGTATTTTACGATTTCAAACTTCCAGATTTAACCATCGCAGCCATTGTATCAGAAATAAATGTAAGTCATTAAATTACCGATTAAAACACGGAAAACAATCGTGTTGATTCAAAAACGAAAAAGACGTTGAGTGTTATAAGTGTTTAAAAAGCTTTAAAACAATTTTAACTCAATTTCAGAACACGGTCTTGTGGCTAGTTCCATCGTTGTTTTACGGCGGACATAGATTAGAAAAGAGAATCTCGTGGTTGTTGCTTGAGTTAGACATGATAAGGCGCACATTGATTCGTAGAGAGAGTGTTGTGGCTGTTTCTAGTCCAGTGTTCGACATTTAAGGAAGATATTGTTTAAATAGACACAGTGTTGTGGTTCTGTTTCTCACCACCTGTCTTCTCGTCTATCTTCTTTCTACTTTCTATACCTGAAATAAACATACCTCCAAGGATTGTTCGTCAACACACAGAGCAAGTGTTCTCTATTCTAGTCCTGATATTATGGGCATAGTTTGTTTAAGCCAGATCCGATCGCTGGCTATATTCAGTAGGTCAAGACTAAGGTACTCATTGACCAAGGGGCACAGCACAGTGAGTTTAGTTTTACGCCGCACGCAGCAATATTCCAGCTATATGGCGGCGGTCTGTAAATAATCGAGTCTGGACCAGACAATCCAGCTACGAACAGCATGAGCATCGATCTAAGCAATTGGGATACGATGACATGTGCCAACGCTGTCAGCGACCCTGACCATCCGATCCCGTTAGTCGCCTTTTACGACAAGCTTGGGTTACTGAAGATCAATTCTAACCGGACCTTCACGGGTCACAGCTCAGGAACGATTGAGATGAATAAATAAAGTCATTGTGGCTTGTAGTCTTTTGTGTCTCCCAAAAAATGGCGAAGAACCCAGTGAAAGATGTTATCATCGGTTCTGCGTGTTTTGTTGCGTGGCGTTTGTGAACTTGCTACGATAAACAGGAAATTCGGTAATTAGCGGTACAAATTCGCAACAGGGAATTTGGCTCGGAACCGCAGTCACCGTATTTAGTGCTATTATTTAAGGTGATTTGAATATAACGTTTTTCTCCAGCTTCTACGTTCGTTCACCATCCTCCCTTGGTGCTATATTTGCATGTAAATTAACATATCGTTGGTAATTGCATAAATGTGAACACCTATCACGTTTTTGCGTCTGTAATCACGTGACCAGTCATGTGACCTCCAGCGACAGGTGTCGCTAGTATGTCAGTCACAGTGCATTGTTCAGTTGTTTGTAGTGACTGGTCATAGTGATGTAAGTTTACCTAAATCTGTGTTCTGAGCTGATAATAAAGAATTGAATTCACTGCCTAAATCACTTTTGAATTTATCTCATGTATACATGTATTCAAGTTTTGACTTAACGTCACAAAACTAATCACCTATCATTTCCAATTTACCCTTATCAGGGTTCTACTGTTCGCATGGGCGAGTGATTATATAGGTACAGTAGCTCACCTCACTCAAAGTATGTTCAGAGATAACAGTACTGGTCACATCTGAATCCCATGTACAATAACAGGTAAGGCAACAGATACGATTTGACGTATCGACTATTTTCTCACATTTTATCATCTAAACTGGGTATTATATTTTTTCTTAAGATACTGAAACTATTTTATTCCCTTGGCTAGAATTCCAGTTACTCGTGCTGAAAGGCTGCATTCAGATATTACGTGATGCTATGCTTTTCGCCTCCTAATTTTGTATGCACATCTGAATTCATGCAACGCGAAATTAGTATGGTAATGTTAATATATTGTGCATAGTTTATGTAATAACACAGCTTATCTCTGTCCATCACCTTCTGTTTTTTGCTGAGGATAAGAGTATTTGATCATTATCATTTTGTTATGTGCATAATCAATTAATTGTAAATGCACGCAACACAAAATTACTATGGTAATGGTAGTATATTGTGCATACTATATGTAAAAACGCAGCTTATCTCTGTCCATCATCTTATGTTTTTGCTGACGATTAGAGTATTTGATCATCATCAGTTTTTTTTCTGTGCATATTCAATTAATTGTAAATGCAGGCATAAAATATGCCCGGTTTATTAGTTATTTTTTCATAAGTTGTTATTTCCCGGAAAGGTATAAGCTGCTGGTACTAGTGTACATTGTTGTACAGTACGGAATGAGTGAGGTGAGGTGAGTAAGTCAGTGATTGAGTTGGGTTTACGCCTCTATGGCAGTAGTCGGCTTATATCACGTCGATTAAGCTAAATGATGGTGCTAGAAAACATAGAAACATTAAAGGGTTAACTCCAACTCTTCTAACTCTTCTCTAATCACAAGTTGTTGCTGCCCAAAGAACAACAGTCATTGTTCGATTTCTGCCATATCGTCACCTGGGTTTGGTGGGCGCTGAACTTAATGTCTTCTCCTTGGTTAAACACAACCCGCTCACGTACACTATGTAACTCAACTAACTTGGTCAACATGGAACGCGGGTCTTGCAAATTCATCTTAATGTTCAACATATCGACTCTTCAAAACTGATAATAAGCGTGAATCATGTTTATTTAATACTCCGTTTCTTTCACTCTTCCTTCGAACATCGTGTCACCTCTTGCCATCTTATGTGACATGAACGATGTTCCTGATGAATACCATAATATTTTTTTATGTATATATTCCAACGATGCTCGTAAATTGTGTATCCCGTTCAGAAATAGCAATCAACCAAATATGATAACGTTCAAAATGAGCCAAACTGGTATATCTAGTTTTGGCTGTCCGCGATGAGGTAGCTCGGCCGATAGAAATTTCGTTCTCACTTCAAAGAAGAAGTTCGTTGATTCATATGAATGTGTCAATGTCATTGTGCTCTCAACTCGAAGTTGCCGCTGTTGTGCGTGTCCAGTGAGCGGTTCAGACCCCATTTTCTTTATACGAATTGATACATTGGTACTTATACAATTAGCAGCTATTACATATTTTATCATCTTAAAAAAAATATTATTCCTTTCAAATTTATACTAGACTCATACAAAAGCTATAGTGTTTTTACCGAGGCAAACATATTGCAAACGTGGTGCAGTGGCTACATTGGCATCAAAATCATTTGCAAGCTGTAGTTCAATGCGGGAGTAGAGGGCGCTACCGGAAGATATGCTTTTCGTTTGGAGTCTCAATGACACAATGTCACACATTTTCAACAATATTTTGGTCTATATTATAGATACTGGAGCATATGCACTCACTTTAGCCTCCTAGTGATGCAATAAAAGACGTATTCTCCATTAGGACGTGCCTGAAATCGATAATTGAAACTTCGAGGCGAACAGCTTCCAACCAGAGAACACTTGCCATATATGGAATGTAAACAATAGTTCCGTACATCGGAAACTGTCGCACGCGGTGTTGTCGGTGTTTGCCGAACTGGTTTCAATCACAAGTTGTGCGTAGGATATCAGTAATGAGCGCTCCAATGGACATGACTTTATGGGGTTCGCTTGAAATAATGTTCGGTCGGTAGAGGGCGCCAGTGTCGATTAATTCATTAAACTTAATTAATTCGAACTTTTCTATTTAATATTGTAATCTAAATACGTAAATTCCTTTGGAATAAATAATATGGTAGCTTCCCAGAGGGCTTATAGTTAGTATTATTGAAAGAAATGCATTATTTATTTTTAGAGAAGTGTGGCGTAATATAGTGCCTTTAAGCTATCTATTGCGGGAAGGTTCACATCTTGTTTCCGTTGTACTCCCATATGTGTCGGTGGATAGTCCGGACTCGGTATTCTCTGGTGCTGAAGCTTAATGTTTAACCTCTTCTCTTGTAACTCGTGGAATGTACAAATACATATAATGCCACGGCAACGTCTCCATGCTGCTATTATAAAGTCCCAGACCATGGAATACAATACATGTTTAGTTATAATTGACAATATACACATTCAGCTGCTTTGGTGTTCGTGAAGGTTGAACATGACAGTTAACTGATACATGCAGCTTCAAAGCATATCATTCACCTGGAGCAGATAACTCTGTCCCGACCTGTCTCATGACGTCCAAATGAGACAAGTATGTCTTGCAGTACACAGAAAACGCGTATTAGAAGACCGCCTATTTAGTCGTGCTGTCTACGGATGTCTTCTACGGTTCCCCCGGTTTTACGCAGGTCATCTACTTCCCGCGGTCATCTGGAACAACGCCTCGGTGTAACAAGCATATTTTTACACCATTTTACTGACACACATTAAAAACGTTCAATGGTATCTGAGAAGCTAAAGCCCACGTGTCAGTTTCCACAGAGCCTACTTATCACTGCCTCAACTAGCTGTGGATAGATATTGGATTGAAAGGTTGTGAATAGGCTTGTATATTTAGCATATTGTTACCGACAACAGAAACTCCTTCAATTTAAATGGTTGTATTTACAAATCGGCAACACCACTAACTTACTGAGTACAAAGTATATTTTCAGTAAAACAGAATTTCAAAAATATATATACACATATGAAATTCTGAGACCTGAGAAATTTAAAAATAAGAAAACAAAAAAACCCACATTAATTACAAAAAAATGTTAACAATTATGTTACAAATTCAAAACGTTGACGCTGAAGAATAAACAGTCTTTGATATCCACTGATTCCATTGGGTTTAGACAGTACAATAGAGTCGAATAACAAATAATGAATGGATTAGTGAGTGAGTTAAAATTTAACATCGTATCCTCTTTTGAATGAATCAAAATAACTGTGATGATGATGTGATGATTAGGAGACCAGAAGCAACAACAACAACAACGACGACAGCAACAACAACGACAGCAACAACAACAACGACAGCAACAACAACGACAGCAACAACAACAACGACGACAGCAACAACAACAACGCCAACAACAACGACAGCAACAACAACAACGACATCAACAACAACAACGACAGCAACAACAACGACAGCAACAACAACAACGACAACAACAACAACAACGACATCAACAACAACGACAGCAACAACGACAGCAACAACAACAACAACGACATCAACAACAACAACGACAGCAACAACAACGACAGCAACAACAACAACGACAACAACGACAGCAACAACAACAACGACATCAACAACAACAACGACAACAACAACGACAGTAAGTTCACCTCTCCATCTTCATGATAAGCACGTTCATGTGTGAAGCCATATCGAGGTATCACGGGAATAAGCACCATAAGCACCATTCAGCAGTACAATGGCCACAGACCTGTTAAGGTGTTATTAATAATTTCAAAGTGAAATGTAATGTGTTGTTCTTTTAGAAAGCGAGGAATTTCTCACAGACTGTCTGACTCCGCTTTCAATTATCACTGAAACTGAACACTTGTAATAGAATTCCTTGCGTTTTAGTTAATACAGTAGCTTGTTTGGATACATTTACTGCTTGGATACAACGTGGATTCCAGACAACGACATCCATGTTGATTTAACCACGTAAGTGATTAAGTAAACATTCTATAATGTACCGCCATGATGAAGGCTTTACAGCAGTGAATTAAAGAGCGACTGTTAATTTACTTCCACCAACAGAGGATTGAAATTAAAAGTTAAACAGCCGTGTCGAAATCTATCACCGAAACCTGTAATTTCCCTTTTCTTTCTAAGACGATTAACCCTCTACCAGACAACTTGCCAGCTACGTATAGATTTAACAATCACTCGAGTAACGTAATACTTTGGGTTAGGACGTCAACAGAATACCTGCTCATCAATCTGAAGATCAAAGGCACCGCGCCACACAGGTGAGATAATTGTTAGAATGTGGCTGTTAGGTTGCCACCGAAAGGACCTATTGCAAAATAATGACAAACATATAGACTGGGCGAGCTGGCGTCTGTGTCTTGCCCTTACAACGATCTCTACTTAGTTTATGCTTCGATGCTCACCCCTCTTACTCCCAAAACAAATATGCTTCCCTCTATTGATGGCGAATTACTAAAGAGTCCATTTCTTTGAAGGTGTGAAGAATTGTCCGATTAGCAGGCCGTTGCTAAGCTGAATATTACAAGGATTGGCTAAAAGACCGCCATTTGTCAGTCGGATGTTTTATTTGTTGTAAGCGGCCTTAATGACACGATGATATAAGCGGCATTGTCAGCGGAAGTGGATTATGGTTGTAGGAGGCTATAGGGTTGTAAGACCTTGATGGGACGTCTCTCATCTCATTCAGTCTCTGTCCTTTATTGACTGCTGTTTGTACAGACTGTTCATTTAGAGATGGACGTCAGCACAATGCGCTAAGTTGGGATAAAAAGATTCACGTTGTCTTCTGAACGTTAGCGGTAACTGTGCCGTCACTTATGTTGTGTTGGGTGTCGTGCTGTAATTCTAACCCACGTGACAATTTTAAAAAGTTGCTTGAAAAAATATCTGATGTGAAAAATACTTGTAAAGGTGTGGAAAGTCTGTTTGCCTGGTGCCCAGACTAAGCTCACGTGAACTTGCAATTTAAACTAGATGTTTTTTTAAACATACTTTATTCATGGAAGAAAAGGATTGAGCACAAGTTATCCAACTAAAGGAAGCACCCTTTATAGATGGTGTATAAAACAGAACGAGACAAATAAAAGTCAATAATAATAAGAGTATTTTTGTATAGTGCTGACTTCCTCCACACACGGGCAATGCTCAAAGCGCTGACAAGTCACAGTTCATTATTACCCCGGATAACCCAAGCTGCCTGTTAGGCGCTAGAAGGTTAATAGTCACATGACTTATACCACCGGGTACCCATTTTTCTGCTGGGTGAACAGAGGCAATTTGCCTAGGGTGAGGCCACGTGTATCACATGTGCTTCGTAGTGGGACAGGGCTGAAGTCCTAAAAACACTCGGTAGTCAAGCTGTTAAACACGGCCAACCATCCAAGGACTCTCCGCGCCCATCGCTGCTTAACTTCAACTGATTTGTGACTTGAACTCGATGCACAGGACCACACGCCACCACAAATTCATCCGTTTGTACCCTACACAAAAGTGAAAAAGAGTTCCACTTTTCCGAACACCCGGTGTCATCTTTGACGACTGGTGTTCTATTCATCAAATTGGTTGACAAGCCCAGTTGCGGTGACCAGTCGTGACAACTCTTTCTTCGGCGTTGGCGTGTTATATTTCCAAATGTATAAAATCATCATATTTCCAGGGTGTATAAAATCATCATATTTCCAGGGTGTATAAAATCATCATATTTCCGGAGTGTATACAATCATCATATTTCCGAAGTGTATAAAATCATCATATTTCCGGAGTGTATAAAATCATCATATTTCCGGAGTGTATAAAATTATCATATTTCCGGAGTGTATAATATCATCATATTTCCGGGGTGTATAAAATCATCATATTTCCGGAGTGTATAAAATCATCATATTTCCGGGGTGTATAAAATCATCATATTTTCGGGATATATAAAATCATCATATTTCCGGAGTGTATAAAATCATCATATTTCCGGAGTGTATAAAATCATCATATTTCCGGAGTGTATAAAATCATCATATTTCCGGGGTGTATAAAATCATCATATTTTCGGGATATATAAAATCATCATATTTCCGGAGTGTATAAAATTATCATATTTCCGGAGTGTATAAAATCATCATATTTCCGGAGAGTATAAAATCATCATATTTCCGGAGTGTATAAAATCATATCTTTAGAGGGAAATAAATAGAACCGTGCTGTACTATTAATCCAAATAGTCAAACGTTTAAAGTTTTAATGCCCATTGAAAAAAACACACGCTTTTCTTAATTTGTCAATGTTGAGAGAGAATTGTGCTCTCAAGTATTCTCTCACAGGCATTTGTGACATTGCCAGCAATGATTGACAGTTCAGAAATGGGTTTATTGGTATACATATAATCTACTTATAGTTAATTTGAAGAGACATAATAACATTTTCAAGAATATAAGAACGTCTATTGAAATCATAGTCTATTGGACTATTCTGACTATTTTATAAGCAGGTGTACATTGATGTCAAATGACATCGGGTGTTTTTGAAGCTCCGTCATTCCTTCCAGGGCTACCATTGGCTGACCCTCGCCACGGCGTGTCGTGTACCGTTTACGTATAGCATTACGGCATGCAATACACAGTAAATACCCTACAATTTCTCAATAGAAGTTTCAGATATAACAGGTGAGTTACCGATGTTAGTTTTATCAACTGGATGCGTGAGAAATAAGCAACACTGTTTTGTTTGGGGTTTTTTAAAAAGTAAATGTGTTGATGTGTAAATGTCCTGTAGAACGGTTGGGCCCGTATAAACAGAAGTTCTGACATGACAGTAGTGATGAATATTTTCAACAATATATTTCTCACAACATTGCTGACAAAAATACTCCCCACAAGTAAAGTGCCGATACGTTGGTACCTCTAGAATGGCTGAAACAATATGAAATATATCCCAGCAGCATAAATATTTATTCCTTTGGAGACATAATTTTGGGACTGATACAAAATATTAATTGATAATTACCTATGTAAAACACGGGCATACGGGGCCTACCAGCTCCGGCAATTGTAACCGTCTCTCGTCTACCACCCACCAAGCTCAGATCATTCGCCTCTTGTTTATTTTCATATTCTCCGTCCCCTTTGGGCTCTCAGTACATAATTGGAGTCAAGTGTATCTTCAGTACTCTACTCAGCGTTTACAGAATTAGAAATTACGCTATCATAAAGTCCCTTCATATTAGACGGACTCGTGGGAGAAGATTTATTCACCATATCATTTAAAATCCTTTTGAAGGAAAAATCGAGGCGACTCAAGTCCTGCTAGCATAAAACCCACCCAGTCGGGAGTCCAGACCGAGGCTGTAGCCTCAGGGAGCAGTCATTGTACCTATAACAGGTCCTTCAGCCCGAGACAATTCCTCGGCGTGGATGGTCCCCACTATACAACTCTGCTTGTATCTTTGTCAAGTGAATAAATATTTGGCTTTCAAAACGGGTCGGTATCTTCAATGGCCGTTTATGAAGATCAGTTTCACATTACAGAAAGTTAATTTAGCACAAGATTGAACACGG